>NC_092874.1:444078597-444378597 GCF_028372415.1 Notamacropus eugenii
CTTAGCCTCATTGGTGAACTTGGAGTTTTTAGAACAGGTTAGCAGGTGCTGGAATTGAGTTTGCTTGCCTTCACAGTGCTACTTCATAGAGAAATAAACTCTATATGACTAGTAGGAAAAAGGTGTCATGGAAAAAAACCTCATTGATAGCCATACTGAATGAAGTCAAGAAGGTTTGAAAGTCAGGAAGGTCCTACCTGAGTCGTTTTCTACCTATGTGATCTTGAGTAAGAAACCTCTCCATGCCTGAGTTTTCTTATTTGCAAAATAAGGGGGGGTGGTTGGACTAGGTAGCCTCTAAAGTCTTTTTCAGCTCTTGATCAACTATTCTATAATCCATGGACAAGTTATATAACTTTTTAGTACTCTAGACAGCTCTCAAAAAATATAATTTAGTCAAGTTGCTGATCTAGAACAGGGGGAGTTTCCATTCTGCAAGTTCTCCATGAAATAATATTTATAAAGGCTTTACAACAATGCCTGGCACAGCAGAAATTGCATAAATGTTTATTCCCTTCCTTTCTCTCCCCATGAAGATTAAATCTCAAGGGAAACACATATACATGTATATGTGTGTATGTATACATGCATTGTGTATATGTGCACATATGCAACTACATGCATGTATGTGTGCATGAATAGGCATAGGTGTGTAAACCTACATTTTCATATGGATACGGACATGTGGATATATGTTTATGTATGTGTCATACATGCACCACAAACACATGTACATGGCATATATGCATGTGCATATTTACACATATGTATTGTGCATGCATGTATTAGACTTGAGATTTCATATACATGTACAAATATATATACACACATATACAGATGAATGAATAAACCAATGAAACAGGCAGGATCTGCAAATTTTGCTATAACCTAATGAGCAAAGTTAGAGCAGTTATTTATTTCTGATGACATTGCAGATTTCAGGGCCACAACTTCTTATCATTTCTGATAATCCTGGTAATATATGTTTCTATATTTAGAGTACATACATACATATACATGTACATATACACACACATAAAACACATAGGTGGAAAGCACTGGTTCTAGTATCAAATAATTTGAGTTAAATTTCTACTGCTAATGAGTACAGTGTGTATAACTTTGGGAAGTTCTCATCTTTTCTGAGTCTCAGTTCCTCCTATGTAAAATGAGGAGGATATATGCATCTATGTTTACAAATACACACACATACACACCTGTCTATCTATCTATCTCTCCACCTATCTATCATCTGCATATGTTCCTCTGGGGAAAAAAAAAGACTTTTGTTGCTCTTAATCATGTCAGACAGCAAGAGTTTCCTCTAGGGCTATGGTCACACATTCAATCAATGAATCCGCAAGCATTTATTACGCACTTACTTCATTCCAGGTATGAAAATCTCTGCTCACATAGACCTTATATTTATTGGGGACAGTAACATGGACATATATAGGCACATTTAGAAAGTCCACACATTTGTAGAGGGGCCATCTCTCGTCATCGCGATCTATGTCTTGCCACTGGATCTAGATGGCTCTGGCTTTGCAAAGTCCTTCTTAACTTAAACTCAATGCACTTGGAAGACTTGACATCACCTTCCTGATGCCATCGTCCCCTTCAACAACAACAACAACGATGACAGCACATATATAACAAATAGAAATGAATGCAAAGTGCACAGAGGGTGTTCTGAAAATCAGTTTACTTTTAAGCTACTAATTAAAACTCACTTAAGATTTTTGGGACATTCTATATAAGGTAGTTAGAGAGAGGATATTAGAGTTTGGGGGTGGGGATCAGAAAGCCTTCACACAGGAGACAGTGCTTGAGTTATGTCCTGAAAGAAGAGAGGGATTCCGGAGGCAAAAATGAGGAGAGGCATTACAGTTATGGAAGACAGTGCAAAGACATAATGAAAGCAGATGGAATGTTATGTGCGAGTCACAGGAAGAGTTTCTTTGGTTGGATTGCCCAGTGGACGGAGCTCATTTCCAATGAGGACACAATAATAGGATTGTTGGGGTCAGGTTATAAAAGGCCTTAAAAGTGAAACAGATGAGTTCATATTTTATCTTTGAGTTAGCTGCTGAGTGTAGGCATGACATGGTCAGATCTTTGTTGAGGAAAATCACTTTGGCAGTTTTTTGAAGAATGAACTCTATGTAGTGATGAGACAAATGAGACAAGCAGGCCAATTAGGAAGCTGTTGCCATAGTCTAGGTGAGAAGTGATAAGGGCCTAAATTAAGGTGGTAGCTATGTAAGTAGACAGGGTCAGACAAGAGAGGTATTGTAGAGGTTGTCAACTAATTGGATGCATGGGATGAAAGAGAATGAGTTGGAGGAAATGATGAATATAAGAAGGATGGTGGTAGGGATAACAGAAATAAAGAAGAGGTCAGCAACACAAGTAAATTACAACTTTTTACAACACAAAAAGAATGCAAATCCAACAGGATGTTCAGTTTGCCATTTTTCTGTAACATGCTCACAATATTGCCATGACTTTTTCCCTTACCCCACATGGAAATAGCTAACCCTGCCAGACTCCATCTCTCTGATGGCTGCTTGAAAGGGCAGCCTGGAGGAAACACAAGAGTCAGAGGAGATCACAGAGGAAGACTTGTTTTCTCCAAAATTCATATTTTCTTTAAACCATAATAGCTATTATTGCCATCCATTTCTACAATTAATAATTCTCACAATTGCCTTTAAAAGTAATAAGACTAGAGCAGATAGGTAGCGCAGCAATAGATCTGGGTCTTGGGGCAGGAAGACATCTCTCTGAGTTCAAATCTAGCCTGAGACACTTACTAGCTGTGAGATCCTGGGCAAGTCACTTAACCCTGTGTGCCTCACTTTCTTCATCTGTAAAATGAGTTGGAGAAAGAAATGGTAAACCATTTCAGTATCTTTGTCAAGATTCAAATGGGGTCACATAAATCACATATAACCAAAAGCATGAATAATATCAAATAAAACTAGGTTAGACCTGAAACTAAATACAAGCATACATTTAAACACAATTAAACACACACACACACACACACACACACACACACACACACACACACACACACACATAGACACATGAATTAATCATCATTGGGTACATCATTACTGAAATATACCAAAACAACATACAGAGAATTTCCAACTCTGTCTCCTTATTCTATCTTGACAAGAGCCTTAACAGTTAACTCAGGAACATCTGAATGAGAGAGTTCCGTATTGTCTTGTCCTATCCATCCTTACATTAATGAAAGCTCAATTTATTCCATAGAATTTGTCAGTTAACACCTCTGGGTTGGCCTCATTTATGAACAGGGGTACTAAGCAGTCAAGTGGTTTGCCCCAGGGCAGCACTCCCTAGCAGTTTGGTTGTCCAAGAAGCATCAGAATGAGCAGTGTATAAAATTTAAACTTATGATTTGGTCACCAAATGAATTCAGTGTACTTTGTTGCTGCAAATTGTATTCCATTGAAAGCCCACTGTGTAACACACTATAAAAATCATTCAAATCTGATATGAAGCCAATTTTTAAAAATCCCCAAAATACCTTTGGATTAGACGTGTGGTCTGATGTAGTCTGACATGTGGTCTAATTTTTTTTTTTCCAGAATGTGCATTAAAGTGTTTGCTGAGACTCTACATGAAGTGATGAAAATTAGCCTGCAAGTACTTTGCAGAGGGCCAGGCTTAGACTCAGGAAGGTCAGCGTTCAGATCTTTCTTCTTACACTTACTAGATATTTGATGGTAGGCAAGCCACTGAAGTGCTCCCCATACCAGTCTCTGATAATAAGTGACAAACTGCTGAACTATCTTGGGAAAGGGACATTATATAGTAGGAGTTTCCTGTTTTTTTTTTGAATAGTAAGCTTTTGTTTTTGTTTTGGAGGTATTTGGGGTTAAGTGACTTGCCCAGAGTCACACAGCTAGTAAGTGTCTGAGGCTAGACTATAACTTAGGTCCACCTATCTCTATGGCAGGAGCTCTAGCCACTGTGCCATCTAGATGCCTCAAACCTTGATGCCTTTGAACCCCAAAATCAAACACTGCACTCCACAAATTTAGCAGGTACAAATCTGCAAATCTACTTTGGAGCTAGTAACATGACTACAGCAATGATACAGTTATAATGCCCCTACATTAAGAACACAACAAAAGCCCTCATGGTATTCTTGGGGAAAAGATGGAGGGATGTGAGCAAGACAGTGGTCCAAATAAATAGGTTCGAAACTAACTAAATAGCCAGAGCCAAAGTGCAGTCATTCATTGTCCAATACCAACTTGAAAGAGAGTTTATAGGGGAATGCCGTAGGAATCTCTGCTTGGTCCTATCTGTTTAATATTTTTTTTTTCGTCAGAGACTTGTACAAAGGCAAAGAAGATGTCTCGTTTGTCAAATATGCTGGTCATGTAAATTGGGAATGGTAGAAAACACTGGGCGGTGCAGATAGTATACAAATAATCTGGGAATAAAACTTTGGGATAAATGTAAGAGATAAATACAAGAAAATATGTATTTTTGCATTTTAAAATTGATTTTGTGAGTAAAGATAGGGAAGAGTAATTAGAAAGCAGTGAAAAGGAAAAAAAAAGATGAATGGGCCCACTGTCCCATAATGGATATTTGGCAAAGCAGTTAAAAATGCTAATGCAATGTGCAATTTTTATTTAAGGAGGTATAGCGTCCAGGATTAGTGACATGATGTTTGTTTTGCTGTACTCCTACTTTTTAGCATTATGTCCATTCCAACTACCATAATTTAGGAAAGCTATTTATAAGTCTGAGAACAATTAAAGGTAAGCAACTGGTATAAATCAATTTCCTGCCAGATCAAGATTGGCTGAAGGAAGCAGGAATGTTTAACCTGGAGATGAATAACCTTAGAGGGGACAAGTGTTCTAGAAATGCTAAAAGGGCTGGCATGTCAAAAGGGTAACAGAAGTGTTGTGTTTGGCCCAATAGGAAGGAAGCAAAATAAATATTTGGAAGTTATTTAGGGAGAGGAGGGAACAAAAAATAATGCGGAATAATACAAAGAAAAACCTCCTAACAAAGAGAGCTGTCCAAAAGTATAATGAACCATGTCAAAAATAGTGTTTTTCTCTCTCACTTGAAATCTTCCGATGAAGGCAGGGTAATCCATTGTTAGCCATATTATAGAGGAGATTCTTATTTAGGTGCAACTAGAACTAAATGACCTCTGAGTTCTTTCTACCATGACATTCTGTGATTCTGAGAAAGTGACTTCTGATAAGAACAGATATGCTACTTGATGACAGCCAAAAAGTATAATTTTCAGTTTAGCAGGAAAGTTCCTTTCATCTTCTTTGCCCTTTCCTCTATTCCAGGGAACGGAACCTGAGGCCTTGAGACCACATATGGCCCTCTAAGTCCTCAAGTGTAGCCCTTTGACTTGTATCTATACTTGAGGACAGAGAGTCACATGTGGCCTTGAGGTCACAGCTTACCCAGTCCTGCTCTATCCCTAACTCAGTTACTACTTAAAATTATACAATTAAGAATTTTCTTTTGTTTTTGTTTTGTTTTTTTGGAATAGGATGGAGAAAGGAAGGCATAGATAGGGAACGGATAGGGCAAATGGGGGAACAGAGAAGAGGAAAAAGACAAAACACTAAAACACCTCAAATTCATGTAGAACATGGTTCTCTATTTAAAATGCACCTAGACATTGATGTCAAAACAGCTGAAAGAAACCACAGCATCTTTCGTAAGCCCTTTATGGTCTTGCTTCATCTTAAACCCATTATCTTTTCTCCTGAAAAGAAAAAAGCATGGTTTCTAAGAATTGTACCAAAATAATATATCAGGCATATTACATATAAACATACCATTATTATATGCCTCAATTTATACCTGCCCTCTCTCTCCTATAAATCAGACACACACACACACACACACACACACACACACACACACACACACACACATTAAATGGCTTGTGGAAATTTCTCCAAAATGCCACAATGTCTTTTGGATTCACTGAGTATAAAATTTTCAGTGTGTGTATATCAAGGAAAAACAGAATCTGAAAGCTTTGAGCCTAAATCCAGAGGTCAAGTTAAATCAATAGATGAAGATCTTTTTCACAATTTGGTTTTCTCAAGGCAAGAAACATCAGACTTCTAACAAGGAGAAAGGTGCGGTCATGTATGTCAAGTGAATGGCTGAAATGAATTTCAGTGATAAAAAGGTTTAAGGCAATAAGGTTTATAAAATTCCATTTTAATGTACGCAAAATAGATTAGTGAAATGCATTTGAAAATTATCTGAAATAAATGGTATTTGCAATGGGGAAACACTTGAAGCCTTACCACTAATATCAGGGGTGAAGCAAGCGTGTCCATTATCATCACTATTATTCAAAAGTGTACTATGAATGCTAGTTATAGCAATAAAAATAAGAAAAAATGAAGGAATAAAAATAGGCAATGAGGAAAAACTGTTACTCACTGCAGATGAGGTGATGTTATATTTAGAGAATAAAAACCTAGTTGAAACAATTAACTTCAGCAAAGTTTCAGGATACAAAATAAACCTACATAAACCATCAGCATTTCTATATACTAAAAAAAAAAAAAAACTAGCATGAAAAAATAGAAGAAGAAATTACATTTAAAATAACTGCAGAGTATATAAAATACTTGGGAGTCTACCTGCCAAGATAAACCCAATAATTATATGAACACAATCATAAAATACTTTTCATACAACTACACATCTAAACAATTAGAGAAATATTAACTGCTTATAGGTAGGCTGATCCAATGTAATAATAATAATTGTACTTAATTAATTTCCTTATTCAATATCATACCAATCAAACTATCAAAGAACAGAGCTACTGGAAAAATAATATCAAATTTAACCTGGAAGAAAAAAAAAAGATCAAGAATCTCAAGGGAATCAATGAAAAAAAATGTGAAAGAAGGCTACCTAGTAGTTCCAGATTTCAAACTATATTACAAAGTGGTAATCATCAAAACGATCTAGTACAAGCTGAAAAATAGAGGGGTGGATCAGTTGAATATATTAGGTGCACAGTACACAGTAGTCAAAGTAGGCTATGGGAAGAGCAGGCTGGAAGAACTATAGCCCTTTTATTAAATAGATACTCCTCAATAGATAGTAGAGATGACTGTGAAAAACTGATCAAGACATGTTTGGCCTTTCTGGTAAGGTAGAGTCTCCCTAGCCACAACTTCCCTCATGGACAGGGCTTAAAGGAGTTCTGAAAATAGCTACATTGCTAAAGATCAGTTCACAATAAGACATGTCACCTTATTCAGAATAGTAAAGATGCCCAGCAAGGAGAGGCTATAGAAACTCATAAGGGAGGTCTATCTAGAAGAAAATGGTAGCTATGTAGGATGAGGGGTATAAATTGGACTCCATTTAAAGGAACATAGATTTCAAAATCTAGTTCTGAAAGGGAGGTCAGAGCATGTCTCCTAAACATGTGTTCTATTTGTGTACCCATTCATGTGGGTGTACATCCTGGCCACATGAGATCTCCCATGTAGATCACATATGTATTCTGACACATGGTATGCAAATTCACTTTTCCCATTGAGTGTGTGTTTATTTGTTGGAGAGTTCAAGGTTTCTGGTGGGGAGAATGTTCCATTATTTTATTAAATGTGTTCATTGTGAAATGTGCATCATCTGGCTAACTAGCAAAAGCAAACATACCAGGCTGGGGTGAGGGTGTATGAGCTATGGTTTGTAGAGCAATATGATTCACAAAGTGCCTAGAATCAGGGCAACTAATGCTGGTGTGTGTGTGTGTGTGTGTGTGTGTGTGTGTGTGTGTGTGTGTGTGTGTACATGTATGAGTAAGGGGAACATAATGTTGAATTAGGGATTTTATACACATTATTTCATTTGATCCTCAAAGTAAACCCAAGAAGCAAAAGGCTACAGAGAATATTATGACCATTTTCTAGACAAGGAAAATGATGGTCAAAGCTGTTAAATGACTTGCCTAGGGTCACGCAAATAATAAGTAGCTAAGGTGGGATGCAAATTGGCTCTGTGTTCACTAATTTTTCTCTCTATATTAGTATGAATTGCATTCTCTAATTGTTTCCTACAGGCAGGTTTTTGCAGGGACATAATGATGCTGGGTATATAGAAAATGTTGCCGTGGGAGAAGAAAATGAGAACATACAGGAGAGGTTGGGAGCCCCCAACCAAACTTATACCTCTTTATCTTCCTGAGTTTTAATACTGATTCCAGTTAGAAGCAGAAAGTTTCATCAGCATGTATTCTGAGTTTCCAATAATGAGCGAGCTGGGCCAATTTCCATCTCTTACCCCGCACTTCGCTGCCCATAGTCAGTAACTCACTATATGACAACAGACATATCTAACTTCTGTGAGTTATGCCAGTCTCCTCACCTATAAGCAGATAAAACCATGCACTGTGTCTACTTCTGGGCTACTTTTTCATCTCAGTTGAGATGTCTGTAAAGTTTTTTCTTTTTATAAAAATTAAAGTGGTCTATAAATGACTATTAGAGGCAACTTGGTACTGCATTAGATTGAGTGTTGGAAACAGGAAGATATGTTTTCTGACCTGATACTTTCTAGTTATGTGATCTTGGGCAAGATACAACCTCTTTCAAGACTCAGTTTCCTCATCTGAGAAAAGGGGTTGATAATCCTATCTCCTTTACAGAGTAGCAAAATTTAAATGAGAGGACCTATGTAAAATGTTTTGCAAAAATTAAAGCAGTAATACTCTTATTGTTAATTAAATTATATCACTGTTGCTACTTTAAACCATTAGGTAGTATATAGTTTTGGACAGTGAGAGCTATGAGCACCTCTAAAAAATGTTGTTTTTTTTTTTTCTGAAAGGATTAAGTTTCAAAAGCAAAATCTCTGATTTAAATTTTTCTGTTGATTTTTTTTGGTCATTATCCCATGAGCCTCCAGTATTGTACTGATGCCCTGGTGTTAGTCAGCCAAGCAAGGCAGGAGAAATTGACAGATAAATTCAATAAGTAGCCTTGTGTTGAACTCACTGAGTCTCCCACAACAAGGAAGCCAGAAGAAATGAACCATGGAGGTGTATCTTACCTACACTGGAGGGAAATCGATATTTGCCAAGTGAAAAAGAGAAAAGCCAAGGGGAGGAGGGAACTAGGAAGTGTCTATGCTAGCTTAAAGGAGAATATTGCCAGCAGGAGAGTCGGGATTGGGGCTTGGAGAGGAGAGATGAATAATTATGAGCATATCTGCTCGCTATACAAATATTCATAACAAAGTCCCTGAAAGGTGTACAATACCATCCAGCTGTGCCCATTGGCAAGGGGTAGGGGGACAGAAAATAGATTATTGGGAGCTGGAGGAGGGTGGGAAGGAGGGAATGCTTTACAACATGCAGACTGAGCCTGCTGGCATCCTCTAGCCCTTTCAGTATTTTTCAATTGCTTCCTCCCCAGAGAAAATATCCAAAAGAGAAGAACAGATGGGACAATGCAGAAGTTGATCACTGGATTTTACTTTATCACACATCTTAATATTCATAAACCAAGGCATGAGGCATTTTGTTCGATGGTTTCCTTTCTATTCACCACTGAGCTCGCTGATCAGTTGCCAGAAACATGTTTCTATTGTAGCTTCAAATTGGGGAGAGGGGGTGGTATAAGAAAGAGTCATAATTAGAGCCTTAGCCTTAAGCTCCTGATTTGTCAGTCTGGATGATGATTTTTCATTGTTAAAGGTGGGTCCCCGGACATCAAAAAAGAAATTCCAAATGCAAATTGACTGTACCTACTTTTATAATCTTGCAATCATGGAATTTTAGTAGAGAAGAGCTAAATAAGGCCTGAGAGATCCTCTAAGAGCCAGCCTGGTTCATCAAATATAGCACTAGAGTGGGAAAGACGTGGGCTGAAATTCCATCTCAGACTTTTATTATCTATGTCACCCTGGGCAAGTCAATTAATATCCCTAGGCCACAGCCCTCTCATCTATAGAATTAAAGGGTTGGACTCATTGACCTCGAAAGATTCTTTCCAGCTCTCTCTTTATGATCCAGCTCAACAATGTCATTTAAAAAATAAGGAAACAGGTGCCAAGAATGAAAACAATTTGCTCAAAATCAAGTGGCAGAAGTGGATATCAGAGCTGGTACTGTTGAAATGGCACTTGAATCTTTGTATACTTCTGTTGCCTCTCATTTGTATAATCAATCAATTAAGAAGTATGTATCAAGTACCCACGACGTGCCAGGCACAGCTAGGCCCTGGGGACACAAAATCACCAAAGTGAAACAACGCCTAACCTAACAGGGCATAATGGAAAACCTAAAGAACACAAATATTCCAAAATGTACTCCAGATAAATTCATTCATTCATTTGTTCATTCATTTACTTATGTATTTATTTTTGGAAGAGAAATTAGAAAGACTTCATGAAAATGGGGTTCTTGAGGAATTGTGGAAGAGCAGAGGATTCTAGAAGGCAGAGATAAGGAGAGAGTTTATTCCTGGTACAGAGCATAACCCCGGCAATAGCTCAGTAATGGAAGTGACATGTTGTGTGTGAGCCACACCAAAAGGTGCAATTTGGCTGAATTTTAGACTTTGGGAAGGAGAATAATACATAATGTGCAACGAAGTTGAAATAGGAGGTTGGAACCAAGTTTTGAAGGGATTAAAAAGCCATTTTTTTTATTTATTAAAGAAAACTTGCTACCCTGGCCTCACTCAATTTAGGATCTTAGCATCCTATGTTTTGAGATGGCAGGGACTTCTGAATGTCATCTAATCTAATTTTATAGCTAAGGAACTGCAGCCCAGCATTGTTAAAGCACCTGTCCATGTTTACATGGATAATAAGCGATTGACTGGATTTGAACTGAGGTCCATCTGACTCTAAATTCAGCATCTGTTTTTTTGTACCATCTTGTTCACTAAGCTCCTTAAAGAAATTATTTTAATCTATCATATCTTGCTACAGTTAAAAATCTGGAAAATTAAACTCACAAACCTTTTTGTTTCCCAACTTAAGTAATAAAATTATGTCAGCAATCAAAAGATATATATACAGGACACCTACTATTTAAAAAGTTCTGTTCGAATTGTTTTAGGATGTGAAGAAGTAGGAAAAAGACACAGATTACAAATATAAAAAATACTAAATGGAAATAAAATATTAAAGTAACAGTTGAATAAAGTAATAGATGTTACAAGGCAAAATGTAATTAATTGCCATATTAATGATAGAGGCAATAACTGTGATGGGAACTTAGCAGGAGAAACAATCATTTCATGCTGTACTGGTCATGGAAGATATGATGGAAAATGTAGGATCTGAGCCCAGAGATTATTCTGATTCATTATTAGGATGTTCCAATAATCAGCAATCTTAAAGGCAACATAGCCAAGACTCACCTGAGTAACGAATCTCTTCTCCAGTGTCACTGACAAGTGATCGTCTAGCCTCTGCCTGAACAAATCTAATATTACAGAACTCATGACCTCACCAGGCAGACCATTCAATTTTCAGATACTCCCAGTTATTAAAATGCTCTTCTTTACATTGAGCTGAAACTGGCATTTGTTGTTCCTAGATTTGCCTTGTAGTATGACACAGGATGAATCTAAAGCTGCTTCTAAAATAATTTTCCAAACATTTGAAGGCAACTCTAATAGCCCAGTGAGCCTTAACATGTTAAGATTCATCATTCTTATTTCCTTTTAAACTGTCACCTATAGGAGATGGTTTCTAGTCTCCTAATGATGACCTATTTCATCATTCTGAAAGTATGCAGTTATATCATTGTTATGATGTGGGCTAAATGTTCTCAATTTCCATTTGAAAGAATGTAAGGTAAATGACTACCCTGTCCATGCCCCTGGTCTAGTGATCATACCACTAGACATATGCCCTAAGGAAATTAAAAACAGAAAGAAAAATCTAAAAATCCAAAAATCCCCAAATATTTATAACAGTATTCTTTGTGGTATAAAAGAATGAGAAATAGAAAGATATACCCATTGATGACTGGACACTGACTAAAATATGCTGTAAGAAGAATGTAGCAGAATTTTTTTTATAATCAATAGAGTCTGATATTTATTTAGTGTTCCACACCCATAGTTCCCTACCTTTGCAACAAAGTGAGAGGAGATATTTTCTAACATCTCTTCTTTGGGGCCAAGCATGCTCATTAAAATCCCAGTGTCCAGTTTTAATTATTTTATCATCGCTGTTTATTCTATTTTATTGGACTAAGTTAAGGTTAGATACTGGTTCAGTTATTTCACTGATATAGAGAACTCTCTGCTAAAGACATTCTGGGGGGTGGAGCCAAGATGGTGGAGTAGAAAGATGCATATACTCTTTCCCCCACAGCCCACAAAATACCTGTAAAAATTAGCTCTCAACAAATTCTAGAGCAGCAGAAGCCACAGAACAACAAGGTGAAAGAGGTTTCCAGCCAAAGATATCCTGGAAGGTCGACAGGAAAGGTCTATCTCACAGGATGCTGAGCAGAGTGGAGCCTGGACCTCCAGGGGCAGAATTCCCATCAGGGAGGGTCCCAGATCCCTCAACCCACAAGCAACAAAGAAAGCTCCAAAGGTCAGTGTGGGAGGGCTTTCCCAGCTGGATGAGAGGGGAATGAGGTTTTCCCCAGCACTGACCCCAGGCAGTGGTAGCAGTGGGCAACAGGCAACTACACAGAAACAGCCTGGCTCCATTATCCAGGTAGCTCAGCTTAAAGCCTCTGGGGGAATTGAGCAGCTGATCTCAACCTTAGCCCTCAGTGGCTGCTCTGCCCCCACCCAAAGCCCCCGGGGAGTAGAGCAGCTAATCTGAACCTCAGCCTTGAGCCCTGTACTGGGGAGAGGAGGAGCACTAGAGCCCTCCTCATGACAAAGGATTTAGAAGTCAAGTAATTGGTTGGGAAAATGCCCAAAAAAGGGAAAAAAGTAAGACCATAGAAGGTTACTTTCTTGGTGAACAGGTGTCCCCTTCCATCCTTTCAGAGGAGGAAGAACAAGGCATAATGTCACAGGAAGTCAAGGCCTCTGTCTCCAGTACTTCCAAAATGAATATGAAATGGGCTCAGGCCATAGAAAAGCTTGAAAAGCATGTAAAGGAGAACCAAAAAATGCTGAGGAAAATAACACCTTTAAAAAGAGTCTAATTCAATTGGAAAAAAGAAATCCAAAGAGCCAGTGAGGAGAAGGAGGCTTTAAAAAGCAGAATTAACCAAATGGAAAAGAAGGTTCAAAAGCTCACTGAACAAAATAGTTCTTTAAAGGAGAGAATCTAGTTCATGGAAGCTAATGATGATGAGATAAACCAACAAGTTAGAAAACAAAACCAAAATTTGAAAAAATAGAAGATAACATGAAACATCTCATTGGAAAAACAACTGACCTGGAAAACAGATCCAGGAGAGACAATTTTTAAATTATGGGACTACCTGAGAGCCATGATCAAAAAAAAAGGTGTAGACATTATCTTCCATGAAATTAATTATCAAGGAAAACTGCTCTGATATTCTAGAACTTGAGGACAAAATAAATATTGAAAGAATCCACCAATCACCTCCTGAAAGAGACCTGAAAAGAGAAACTCCTAGGAATACTGTGGCCAAATTTCAGAGTTCCCAGGTCAAGGAGAAAATACTGCAAGCAGCTAGGAACAAACAGTTCAAGTACTGTGGAAATACAATCAGGATTACACAGGATCTGGCAGCTTCCACATTAAGGGATCAAAGGGTTTGGAATAGGATATTCCAGAAGTCAAAGGAACTAGGATTAAAACCAAGAATCACCTACCCAGCAAAACTGAGTATAATACTTCAACAGAATAAATGGTCACTCAATGATATAGATGACTTTCAAGCATTCATGATGAAAAGACCAGAACTGAATAGAAAATGTGACTTTCAAACACAAGAATCATGAGAGGAATGAAAAGGTAGACAGGAAAGAAAAATCATAAAAGACTTTCTAAAGCTGAACTGTTTACATTCCTACATGGAAAGATAATACTTGCAACTCTTGAGACTTTTCTCAGTATTTGGGTAAGTGGAGGGATTACACACACACACACACACACACACACACACACACACACACACACATATAGACAGAGTACAGGTTGAGCTGAATCAGAAGAGATGATATGCATAAAACAATTAAATAAAAATTAAGGGGTGAGGGAGGAAAATACTGGGAAGAGAAAGGGAGAAATGGAATGGAGAAGACTATAACTCATGAAAGAGATAAGAAAAATATTGTCCAATGGAGGAGAAAAGGGAGGAGGTGAGAGGGGAAAAGTGAAGTTTACTCTCTTCACATATGGCTTCTGGAGGGAATAACATGCTCACTAAATTTGGTATGAAAATCTATCTTACATTACAGGAAAGTAGGGGAGGAGGGGACAAGTGGGGTGAGGGGGGATGATAGAAGGGAGGGTAAATGGGAGAAGGGAATAACTAGAAGCAGACACTTTTGGGAAGGGATAAGATCAAATGAGATAATTAAAAAAGGAGGGGACAGGGTAGGATAGAGGGCAATTTCAGTTAGTATTACACAACATGATTATTATGGAAGTCTTTTGCAAAATGACACATATATAACCTGTATTGAATTGCTTGCCTTCTCAGTGGGGATGGGTAAGGAGGGATGAAGGGAGAGAAGTTGGAATTCAAAGTATTTGAAATGAATGTTGAGAATTATTATTGCATATAACTGGGAAATAAGAAGCATAGGTAATGGGGTATAGAAATTTATCTTGCCCTACAAGCAAAGAGAGAAGATGGGGATAAAGGAAGGGCGGGGTATGATAGAAGGGAGGGTACATTGAGGGAAGGTGTAATCAGAATGCAAGGTATTATGGGGTGGGGGGAGGAGAGAGATGGGGAAAAATTGGAACTCAAAATTTTGTGGAAATGAATGTCGAAATCTAAAGATAAATAAATAAATACAATAAAACAAAAGAAATTCTGTTTACCAATGCAGGTCACTGACTTCTCTCTGATTTATAGTCTTAGAGAGATACTTGGAGCATAGAGAGTAGAAGTGACCAACTCAAGGTCTGCTGTTTAGTCTATATTGATGTCAGCAGTAGAGTATGAAACCAGATCATGCAGTCTTCAAGGCTGACATTCTTTCCACTACATAAACTACATTTTCCCTGTTATGGGAACAAAAAACACAAATACCCATGTGCACAAATATGCAGACATACATCCTGACAATCAAAACTATTACAAAACTGAATAGACAACCCTGAAAGGTGAGTGCTCTTTCAGCAGAGATATTCCAGCGGGCTCCAGACAAATACTTTTTAGAGAAGTTGCAAAGGGGACTCTAGCTTAGTTATGAGATTTCCTAGATGACTTTTGAGGAGAGGATATGTGGTATAGTGGGGAAATGGTTAGCTTGGAGTCAGGAACACCTGGATTTTAATCCTGCCCCAGACAGTTACTAGCTGTCTGATTCTGAACAAGTCACATACACTGTCTAGTACTTATATCCTCATCTCTAAAATGGATGGGTAGAACTGGATGACCTCAAAGTTCCTTTCAAACTCTGATTCTATGATCCTATGTCCCTAAACAGTTTTAATTTCTGAGATTCTATGATTTGTGATTTTAAGACACCTGTTGAAATATGAAAGCTTCCATAATGGAGAGTTGCCAAATGGGATGCTGATTACATTTGTATAATGCAATTAATTCAGCTTAAAAAAAATAAGACAAGCCAATTAACTGGTATCCTAATAACAAGACATAACATGTATAAAAAAAGGACTTGAAATTTTAAAAGAGCTTTGAATATCAAAATCCCATGAGGTAGGTTACGCAAACATTATTATGCCTTTAATAGATGAGAAAATTGCAGCACCAAGGCAGAGAATGACCTGCCAAAGGTCACAAAGCTCATGCTCCAATCCTGTTCTCCACACTAGTCTCAGTCTAACTGCTCCCCATACTGTATGGTCTTGTTTGATTCCTATTTCATGCTTCCTTTCTTATTTCCTTCCTTCCTTAATTCATTTGTTACTTCTTTCCCTCATGTATTCTTTCCTTCCTCCTTCTCTTCTTCTCTTCTTTTCTTCCATCTTTTATTTCTCTTTCAAGTAGCCTCTTCCTCCAGGCAAGCATTGCAAGCTATTTGTTAAGACAAGGGATTTGTATCAGGCATAGTCTAGTAAGATATAATTTTGCTTCTAAAATAAATCACATTTCTATGGTAATTAGAGATTCTGGGTTGTGGACCCCTTTATCAGTCTATGGAAGTCTCTTCATTCCTCCTCAGAATGATTTTCAAATGCATCAAATAATGTACAGTGGGTTATAGAAGATATCAATTGTTTTGAAATCCAGATTATCTAAAAAATAAAAATACAAGGTCACATACCAAGTGAAACAGTATGTCTTTAGGTATTGGCCCTGGTTCAGTTGGTAGACCTGTGTTTTCTTTAATGTAGCAATCTCTCAGTATGGAAATTCCTTCTATCATTGTGGATCAGTAACTGTTCTACAACCTGTCATCTTCAAAAGCTGACTGAAGTAATGCGAGTGATTTTTCCATGATCATACAGCTAGTCTGTGTGTATCTGGCAAGACCTGAACTCAGGCCTGAGTAAAATACAATGTTTCATTAATTTTAAATTTTTATTTTTAATGAATGTTTTCAATTGAAAAGCATTCATTTTTCTCTCCCTTCTACCTTTCTCTCCCCTGGGATTTTTAAAGTAAACTTCACAACAAATATGTGCAATCAAGAAGGGAGGTGATGGATTCTACTTGGAGAATGTTATTATTGTTGTAGCTTCCATTTTTAGAGTTTTTAAAGGAATCATTCATTATTATTCATTAAGAGCATACTATCTAATTATGCTAGATGTAGTAATGTCTTTCTTCAAGCACCTATCATTCTATCAGTATGGGGATCCTCTTGAATCAATGCAGATCACAATGCATCTACAACAAAATTACTGCAAGCTAAAAATATTTGGTAGCATGTCTAATATAGTGATGAACCTCTTGAGCCATAGTCAGATTAGTCCTTGAAACATGAGAAGAAAATTATAAAAGAACTGTTACACATAGCCACAGAATAACAGAATTAGAGCTAGAAATGCCACCATTATCTGGAAAAGTATCCCAAACAAGGAGCCTTCCAGCCTTGACTTGGTGACTTGCAATGACAAGGTCCGGAAATATATCTTTCTACTTTTGAATAACTCTAATTGTTTAGTATTTTTTTCCTTATAGAATGCCTGCATTTGTCTCTTTGCAAACTCTACTCTTTGCCCCTAATTCTGTTTTCAAAGAAATCTGATCTTCTCAATCTCATGACATTCTTTCACATACTTGACATCAACTACATGGAGCCTCTGAATCCTCTCATTTTCATGAAGCCTTCTTCCACTTCCTTCAATCAGTCTTCAAATGGCATGGAAAGAGGCTAGTTGCCTTCAGTAGTTTCTGACCAGTAATTTTTTAGAATTTTCCTAGAACCAAAAAACTTATAATGGGGTTGGGAATTGAGCTAGAATATGATTGTGTTACAAATCATGTGACTTCTACTGAGATCATCATAGGGATTAAAAATCCCCAAATTTTGATGTTGTTTTAGAGCCCCCCCACCAGCAAGCAGCTGCAAAGGATCTTTCTTCTCTTAGATAATTCTTTATTTTGTCCTTTCTAAAGTTCTATCTTATCTTATAACATAAAGTATTGCTTTCTATTATGGTATATTATATTATATTACATAGGGTATATAATATATTGCTTTTTAAGTTATACTATATGTTGTTATATGATACTATATATACTATATTGATATATTACATGTTTTATACACACATATATATGTGTGTGTACATATATATCTATATATGTCTATATCTATCTATCTATCTATCTATCTATATATATCTATATATATATATATGCATATATATATATATATAGATATATATATTCCCTCAGTTTCGTGTCTTACCTCTTCCAGGAGAGGGGCAAGGGCCAGGTCCTATTCGTTTTGGTTTAATCCAAAATGTCTTAGCACAGGTCTTGACAAAAAACTTAATAAATTCAACAAACGACTTTTGATTCTAAATTTACCAAGAAATGCAAGTATAGCAAAACTCTCACTAATTTGTATTAAAGGTGGTGGAACAATCTTTTAAGACAAGGAAAATCACAATTAGGAAATATTTAAAAATAAATCTAGCATTTTGCTAACATAGCACATCCTGCGTCCTGATTGTGCACATCTCTTCACCACCCCAAAACACACACACACACACACACACACACACACACACACAGAGCTCTTTTCTCAACACTTATACAAGCAAGCAAGGCACTGTGCTAGGAAAATCAATCCCTCATCTCCAGCAGCTTACAATTGTACTGAAAAAAAAACAGTAACGATATCATAAATATATACAATATAATAATATCTAGTCAGAAACTGACACTCATCACACGACAGTTTAGAAGCTGTTGGAGTAGTGGATAGAGACGTAGCCTGAAAACCGGAATGACACATGAGTTCCAATCTTTGACACATCTTGACTAGGCAACTCTCTAAGACTTAATTCTGAAGCAATGATTCCTCTGCCTGGAATTTCCTCACTGGGGTTCTAGTCTATACACAGAATCAGAGGTCTAGTCCATACCCCTATCCCTATAATGAGAGAAAGAGATATCCACAAATATGGCAGTCATGAAAAACCTCATAGGTATCAGAAGTATCCATTTATATACAATTAGTGTTAGTTGGTGGTAGATTTGAAGTCAAATGACCTGGGGTCAAATTCTGACACCATTCCTTACCCTAGACAAGTACACTGGAGAGAGTATCAGATCTAGTGACTAAAGACCTATTTTCAACTCAGTCAATCATCGATACTCTTGGCCAAGTTAGTCTCTCTGGCCTCAGTTTCTTCATCTATAAAATGAGAGGTTTGGGACAGATGATTTTTAATGTCTCTTATGTATTATTTATTGTTATTATTGTTACAAAGGTTTCTGAGAGCATCAATACAGTAATAGATAATAGCATTTATCAATATATGATACATGTTATGTTGTATCAGGTTCTGTGATAAGTACTTTACAAATATCATTTCATTTGTTAATCACAACATCCCTGCAAGGTAGGTATTATTATGCCCATTTTACCGCTGAACAAACTGTGGCTGAAAAAGGTTGAGGGACTTTCCCAAAACACACAACTACGAAGTATCTAAGGCTAAATTTGAACTTTTCCTAACTCAGGGTCCACTGTGCACTGTGTCTTGTAGCAGCCAATTCTAAATTTAGTAAATTTACTATCCTAATGTATAAAAGTTAGTTTATCAATAAAGTGTCACATTCCCTTTTTGCAAACTACAACACAGCATTTCCACCATTAACTAACTTTGACATTGTTCTCTTCATGAATTTTTCTAGCTCCAGTTCAGGTATCAGAAATTCCACTGCAGTGAGGAGCGTATGAATGAGGTTTTGTTCTTTACAGCATTAGCCCCTAAACATTCTCTGAAAGTCCCAAGAATGTCTCTAGCAAAACAATCTAACTTTCTAGCCCTTGAAGGAATACTTATGTGATTTTTTACATTATAAAAGCACAGAGCTGGATTCTGATTATAACATTGCAAAGACTAAATTGATGTCCTGGATATAAATATGAAAGTGACTTATAGAATGCATCAAATTTAATCTTTTGCATCATTTTTTCTTTCCTCTATAACATGGTATAAAAGGCAAAACAGATACTATGTCTGTATAAGATGGGACAGCACATTCCTTTAGAGGTTTTGGCAAAAGAAACTTACAGATGGTTATCCTTATAAAAATTGTCATGGGGGAGGAAATAGGCAGGTCAAACAGAATCATGGCAGTCATAAATTAAGGGTTGGGAGGAACATTAGTGGTCTTTTATACTAGACCTCTCATTTTGTCAGTGAGGAAAGTGAACCTCTACAGCTTAAACATAAGATGATAAATTTAAAGCTGAAAAGGATTTCTGAGACCATCTAGTCTAACCCTTAGGGAAAACTGGGGGGCTGGGAGGTTAACTGATTTATTCATGGTCACAAAAGTCGTAAGAGCCAGAGCTAGGATTTGAACCCATCCCCCTTGACTCAAAACCCAGAAAAATCTTAAGCATTATAAGTAATCATTTATACACAAGTTATACGACTGAACCATAATGTGAATGTTTTCAGACAATCAGGAATAAGAGTCCTAAGATGTGGTCTTCTCCCAAAGATCCCTAACCCTAAAAATGCGCTCTGATTCAGTCTCAGACAATTGCTAGCTGGTCATGTGAACCTTTCAATGTCACTTAATCTCCATCAGCCTCAGTTTTTCAATCTGTAAAATAGGAATGATAATGATACTAACACCTACTTCAGAGGATTATTGTGATGATCAAATGAGATCATGTATATAAAGTGCTTGGAAAATGTTATAATTCGATATAAATTCTGGGTGTTCTTATTCTTCAATTACCATTTGAGAAGCTCTAACTACTCATCAGCCATTGGAGAGAACTTTAGCTTTTGAAGATGTCATATTCTTCCAGCATACAAAAGGAGAATGTTATTGTAGTGACAGATTAAAAGCTGTAAAGAAAATCAGAGATCACTTAGTTCAGATCCCTCATGTTATAAATGAAGGAAACAAGACCCAAAAGGGAAAAGTGAATTAACTAAAGGAAAAGAAATAAGTAATTATCTAGCACCTACTGTGTGCTAACCACTATGTTAAATACTTTTTACAAATATTTCATTTGATCTTCCCAAAAATCCTGATAGATAGGTGCTGTTATTATTCTAATTTTACAGTTAAGGAAACTGAGGCATTTCGAGGTTAAATGATTTATCTGGGGTCACACTAGCTGTAAGGGGCCCAGAGGGTCCCAGGGGGTGCAAGTCAGAGGCAAAGCCTCTTCCCGTGGGAACGGTGCTGACGCACACCCTGGCAGAAGCTCTGTGTGACCCTGGAACCTGATGTTCCTGCAGATACTAATGTCCTGTACAGTAAAGTTACAAGTGAGCCTGGGAACCCAGGAACTAGCTGCAGGAACAAGATAAGCTTCCTTCCTTACTGCGGGTGTAAGGATGTGGAATAGTCATGAGATGGTGAAGTAATGGGATGAGCTCAACATGTATGTGATTGGTGGATCAGCCTTTATAAACCCTAACCCTCAGCTGAATAAAAAATTGTTGCTTGGATCATCTTGTCTCTGGTCTCCTTCCTTCAGGGCCCACAGATTAGAGACCCGTGGGTCAGGGGGATCCAGGGGGCTCAGGCCTTGACACCAAGCAACTAGCTAACAAGTGTCTGAGACTGGTTTTGACCTTAGAACTTTCTGAACCCACCAGTACTCTATCCAATGCACCACTAGCTGCCTCTCTAGGGTCTGGTAGACAGCAGGTAGCAGAGGACAGATTTCCCCCCAGATCTTATAATACCAAATTCTTCCCATTGCACACTTATTCTCACTTATCACAATGCCTATGAGAAAGGCTCTAAAAAGTTGTATTTATAGGCCTTGCAATATAGAGTTCATCTTTTTGGAAGGAAAATATCAACATACAGAAAAAGAAATGGGGTCTCATAAACCTTGAAAGTTGTTCCCCATTGTTAAAACCAAATATGAAATAGAAAAAAAACCCATAAGTCCCAGAAAACAGAACTTATGTCCCTGAATAAATAGTGCTCCTGAATACCACTGAGGGAAGGTGCTACAGTCTGTAATATGACCCTCCATGGACCTCTTAATCCAGAGGAAAATATAATGTTGGTCCTGGGATCACAGCAGAATGGAACAAGGGGAAGATGGCTGATACTGGAATCAGATGACATGGGTTCAAAACCTACCTTACAACCTGTGTGACCTTGGTTAATTGATTTCACTTTCCTGGGTCTCAGTTTCCTCATGGATACTACAAGGAGATGGGAATAGGTAGCCAGTGAGATTCTTGGAAACTCTAGATCTGAGTTTATGAGGTCTTGGTATAGAGAAGAAGGGGATGGATTTGGTATTTGAGGACCAGGGCTCAAATCATGACTTTGCCATTTTTAAACTTTGGGATCTTTGGCAAGACTTCAGTTTCCTCTTCTATAAAATGAAAGGGTTGAACTTGAAGGTCCTTTAGGTCCCTTCCAGCTTTAAATGTGTGAGACTCTATGATCCGCCATAATTGCTCTAGATCTAAATTTTCTCATTTACCAAGTGGGTCCAGGAGAGGTAGGAACTTGAACATGACATATAAATAACTTAAAACTCTCTGATTCCAATGTGATTCACTACAGTGTAGAATTAGGTATAATTTGTGCTTCCTTTGGATTCCCCTGAAAAAAGTTCTGCTTTCAGAACAAAAGATCAGAATAACATTCTCATATAATGTTATATTAGATTAATTATATTATATTATTATATATGTTATATTCCTTTTCACCTGTCACTCAGATTTGAGCATGAATTCTTAGAAAGGGATGAGGATGACATACTAAAGTATTTGGAACTATCTCATCTTTGTTGTCGAGGGGAACTATAATGGCTCTCTATTTCCTGATTTCGATTCACTTCATGAGCTAATCCATGAAACAGAAATGGGCACAATCCTTACCTTGACGCTCAGACTAGGAAAAAAGGGACCACTTAACAAACGAGAAAAGTGACTGCCAAATGGCCAAACTGTGGCAATACTTTGGGGAGAACATATCTCATTCCAAGAATATAAATGAATTAATCAGTGCACTCACCACCCACATGCTAGAACAACATCCCTGATTAAATTTCATGTTGTAAGCTTCTGCAATCACCAGCAGACCTAAGCACTGATTAGACCGAAAGGCCTCGGAGGACTAATTCTTTGAACACGGGGTTTATGTGTGCTTTGGAAGGATGCTCCTTTGAAAACGTCCTGAGTTTCCCTTCTGCATTTAAGCCACATGGGTTTCTCAGGTCAGCCCAACTACCTGATAACTGGAGCCATAAATGTATCAGCATTTGACAGACACTTATTTAGCTAAATCTGTCACTGTGGCACTGAGATTTCTCAGCTACCTTGTGGGTAGTTTGAGAAAATCTTCTGCTTATCATTGCATAGTTATCCATCTAGTTTTTCCCCCATATATAAAAATAAGAGGAAAGATCACCACAGGCTTATGTGCCCCAGTGTTCAGAGATAATAGGTGAAAAACACCAGAAGCTCTTGTCTCATATCTCTTCCCTCCTAAGCATTTCAACTTTGGGTCTTGTTATTTATAAATACATTCCTGATAAAGGACATTGCAGAGAAGGGGAATGTATAGTGAAAGGCTAAGATTTTTTAAGAATTTCTATTTATTCTAAATGGTAGGTTATTCAGGTTGCTTGTTTTTGTTTGCTGATTTGTTTTTAAGGAACTGATACATCACTTTGCTTGCACTGTGTAAATCCAAGATATGTACTTCTAAATTCTCTATCTTCAGACTAAAAATGTCCATTGCTGAGACAGCATCAATAGTATGTCAAAGGTTGTAAAGATTCCTCCTTCTGTCTCTTCACCCCCTTCAAAGATTGTACGTTCAAAAAGTAACTTTTAAAAAATTTTTTCAAAGGGAAGCAAAATGCTGAATTGAAAACTGCTCATTTCTGTTTACAACCCTTTACTTAGCAACTTTGTAAATGAGCAGCGGACAAGAGGGTTGTGAGAATTGTTTACCTCTGACCAATAAGATGTATCTCTGGGAATGACCTGTGTGAGGGCTTGGGATCTGGATAGGCTGGGATTGGTAAGGTGCCTTTTTCCTTTATATCCAGGAGATGTCTTGGTTAGCACCCTCCTAGACTGACAGTCATATTTAGCATATTTACTCAAATAATAGCAAACATACACTTCATTTCCAATGATGTCTGAACACACAGAAGTCATTCAAACTACAGAAAGATTTTGAATGGTCCAATGAATCTGTTAATTTATTATTCCTTTTATATTTTTATGATTATCATCTTTCCTTTCTCATCACCTTCTCCTCCCAAAGTTTATAAGACTTGGAGTGAGCTAAATGGGGAGAATTAATTAATTTAAAGGCATCACTTTACAAGAGAAAGTCCTCACCCCAGATCCCTGACCATGGAAAGAATTTGAGAGGCAAGAAAGAGTCTTCAAGAATGGAGGAAAAGGAAAGGTAGAATGGGGGAAAAGAGGAAGAAGAAAAGAAGGACTGGAAGGGACAAGTTCATAAACCAAAACATAAGCTTCATTAAAAAAAGAACCAAAAAAACCCTGGGAACACAGAGACTTCAGATAGAAACAAAGAGGCAGTGAGGTAGTACAAAGAATTTTGGTTTCAAGAAGATTTGGATTTAGATCCTCTCTTGGCTGCATATTAGTTGCGTGACCCTGGACAGGTCATTTAACTCATCTCAGAATGAAGAAGTATTAGGGAAACTGAAAAAAAAAATAACACCTAACCAAAGGTCATTTTCCTAATAAATACTTTTGGTCTTTAGCCTTCAACTGCTCTACCTCTCAGTAGTTTTCCAGGCCATCATCCCTCTGCTGGCTATATCTTTCCTCCTTCAAAATCCCAACTATTCAGTAAATGAGTTCAATCCCATGCTATCCATTACTCTCAAGACCTTTGATCACTAATCCTGTTGACAGTCATACTTTTCTTAATTTCAATTCTGAATTATTCCTAACAGCTATCTCCTCTGGTTCTATGTATATGTTGATGAATAGAAATTTGAATAAATAATGCAAATATTCTAAGTCCGCTGTAACTAGATATTCTATTCTAACTTGTACTTCAATACAGCAAGGTGATCCCTTTACTCCTCACTAATTCATTCTCTTTCCCACTCTTCACAATGGCTTTTCAAATCCTCTTCTCTTTTCACTCTCTTTGTACTTTTCTTAGCATTCCAGCTTCTAATCCTAATTCTGATTCTGTGAGCTAATGAATTGAAGTGTAAAGACAATGTTGACTTGAGACCATTCACCACAAGTTTCCTATTCTTACTTCCTCATCTCATAATCTCTTGACTTCATCTTCTCACCATGTTTTCCGTTAGTTAAATCTCTAATAAAGAGGTGGCCCCTTTCCTCACCACTTTCTATCTATATCCTTGCTCCAATCCTCTGCTTTATTTTTCCACCAGATATCTTCCACGTTTTTCCCTCACCTCTCTAACTTTCAGTTTTTCCCAATCTACTGGTTCCTTCAAGCATACTCGATTCTCTATCCTTGAAATATTTCTCACTAGATAATAAGACCCCTGTTATTATCCCACATTTCACTTCTTGTTTCTCAGCCAAAGTACTTCAAGGACAAGTTCAAGGACTTTCAAGTACAATAGCATCTGCCTTTGATGCATCCAGTTTCTCCGTTCTCACCAATCTTTGAAATCCATTATTCAATCTTACAACTCAATTGAAAATGTTTTTTCCAAAGTTACCAATGACCTCCCAGGGACCAGATCTAATAGTCTCATTCCCATCCTCATCCTTTAAAGAAAATCTTTGTAGCATCTGACATGTTTGACCTTAAATTTTCATTAAATACCAACCTGACCAATATAACTCTCCTACACAAACAACCTCTAAGATAAGATAGAATTCCTGCCTTTATGGATCTCCCACCATCTGGCCCCAACCTACTCTTTCAGCCTCACTAGACATTATTCTCCCTCCCACATTCTGAGGTAGTCAAGCTAACCTTTTTTGGTTCTCCCAAATTATTCCCAACTCTGTGCTTTTGCCCTGGCTCTCCCACATTCTGGGCTGCATACCTTCCTCATTTCTCTACTTCAAAGAGTTCTTTTCCTCTTTTATGATGAAACTCAAGCACTGCATTCTTCATGAAGACATGCCCGACTCCTTTAACCACTGTATGCCATTTCTCTAAAACTACATTGTACTTAATTAATCTGTGTGTATGTGTGTGTATATATAGATATGTTTATGTGTATTATTTACTTTATGTTTGCACTGTATATTTTTTTAGATATACTTCTTGTCCCTCTTCATGAGTAAGGATTGTTTTTTTCTTTGTACTCATATACCCAGCAATTACTATAGTTCATTGTATACAGTAGGCCCTTAATAAATATTTGTTGATTGATTATCTTCTGCTAATAGGTTTTCATGTGATTCTCTCCTAGTTCTCTTCCTACCTATTAGGTATATTTATTAGTTTTCTTTGCTGGGTTATCATTTTCCCCACCTACTAACTGGATTTCCCTCAAGACTATATCCTAAGCCAGGAGTGGGAAATCTATGACCTTGAGGCCAAATGTGGCCTTCTAGGTCCTTGGGTGAGGCCCTTTGATTGAGTTCAGGTTTTACAGAATAACTCTTTTGATTAAGAAGAATTGTTTGTGAAGTTTGGATTCAGTCAAAGGGCCATACTTGAGGACCTTAGGGCCACATGTGGTCTCAAGGCCACAGGTTTCCCACCCTTGACTTATGCCCTACATTCTTTCTTTCTAAAACCTCTCCCTTGGCCATCTCATTAAGGTTCATGGGCTAATTTAGTATCATCACACAGATGATTCAAAGATCTAAATATCCATACTGATTCTCCTGAACTGCATTACAAATTGACTATTGAATAAAGTTCACATTGCATTTCCCAGAGATAGTGCAAAAGCTACATGTACAAAACAGACCTTATTATCTCTCTCAACAAACTCCCTTCTGATCTTTGCTTTCAATATTAATATTACTGACATCTTTCCAATCCCCCAGGTTTGCAACCTCAGTGTTATTCTTACCTCCTCATTCCCAGTCATTTCACATTTCTAATCAGTTGCTAAATTTTCTTTTTTCTCTCTCTACAACATCTCTCACATACATTACATTTTTTCCAATCACATGACTTCCATCCTATTTCAGGTACTTATCTCTCATCTAGAATATTTAAACAGCTTCCTATCCCATTTCCCTGCCTCATATCTCTCATCATTCTAATCTGCTTCCACTTACATTTCCAGTCTTCCTGACATTTCTCCCCTCTGGCCATATTGGCCCATATACTGTTCCACCCATATGTTGATTCAACTCCATCTCTTTGACTTTGCATAATCTATTTCCATGACTGACATTCATTTTCTCCTCAACTCCACCTCTTGGAAGGACTCGTTTTATTGCAGACTCAGCTTAAGCACAGTCTTCTACAGGAAGTCTTGACTCCCCAAACTGCTAATCACTTCCTTCCCCAGAATAGCTTGTAATCATTTTGCATCTGTTCTGTATACATGATTATTAGTACATTTTGGTTGCGTAGATGAAAATTTCTGAAGGGCAGTGGCGACCACACTTTGGCTTTCATTTCTCTGGCACTTATCAGAGCATCTTACAGCTAATAGCAAAAACAAAAACAAAAACAAAAAGAAAAAAAACAAAAAAACAGAAAACTTGTTTATTGATTGCTTGATTAATTACAGCTCCTCTCACTTCTCCTCCTCCTGCTACAATTACTGTTACCTAACTTTTATATAGTGCCTACTATGTGTCAGGCACTGTGCTCATTACTTTACAATGATTCCCTCCTTTGATCCTCATAGCGAGTCTGGGAGAAAGGTGGTATTATTATTTCCTTTTTACAGATGAGGAAACTGGGGCAGAGAGAAGTTAAGTAACTTGTCCATGGTCATAAAGTAGATTTCTGAGGCTGAATTTGAACTCAGGTCTGAGTTCACTCCCAGTGTTCTATCCAAGGAGTCACCTAGTCAACACCAATATTTTACTGTTGTTACATGGCAGTAGGTCATGAAACATCAAAGCCTTTGAGAACTGATTTAAAAGACTTGGAAATGAATACCCCCTGAGCTACATTAATTTAAATTGTTGTGGTAGCAAGAACTCTAAACTTGAAATCAGAAGATTTAAGTTCTGTCCTTGACTTGCCTCTTATTATAAATGTGACTTGGAAAAGTCACAGATTTTTAAAATTAGTTTTCATAATAGGGATAATTCCTATGCCACATATTTCATAAGATTGTTTCGTGAAAATGTGAAAAAGCACTTAAAACTTACGAAGCACTATACGAATGTGTTTGGTGACAAATGTCCTCATGTGTTTTTCTTCTCCCTACAAAATATATCTGAAAATAGAATACATTGCTCGACTTTTGTTTTTGTGGGGAGTGAATGGCTCAGTGCTCAAAGCCTAAGTATGGTGTTCTGTACACAGTAGACCATCAATAAATTCTGAACCGAATTTTGAGGCATTGGTATAAATCAGAAATGACAATAATTGATTAAGCCTTTGCAAAATGAAAACCAAATAATCACTAATACCTTTGGAGTTGATTATAATCACAAACTTGAAAAATTCACTTGGTATTAATATGAGTACAGATTAGCTAAATTCTTTAACATTCTGACCTTTTCTAAGAAAATGCATCAGTTACGGACTTTTTCCAATAAGATATGTGCTCTAATTACTGTGATCAGAAAAAACATTAGCATTATAGCCAGTGGTGGCCAAGCTTAGAGCATCTGACTGATTCTGTACTAGTAGACAGTAACAGGTAGAGAGATGTGCTCTGGGCCAGAATTTTGTAGAAGAACTTTCCTGGACATGGTTATGTGTCCCTTCCTCAGTTTGCTAACCCACAAGTAAGTTGCCAGGAGAGAGTAGGTACATCTGTAGACCTCCTTAAGTAGACATCCTGATCAAAATGTTTTACTTTCTCCCCCTGTGCTGGGGCTCCAACCATAGTCAAATTTCCATGTCAATTACGTGCTTGTTCTGAGACTGTGACCCATGCCAACGGAATGACTTAGACTATCTGAATTTGTCATAATTCAGATACATATCCATAGGTACATATTCAGATACAAATACATATATACATACATGTCTACATATCCATAGAGGTTTGTGGGATTAGACACTGGTCAACGTGAACTACTTCACCCACCTTCCCAAACATTTGGCATGATATACTAAGTAACAGGGTAATTTGAAGGAATTCCCTGGTATTTTTTTTTTATTAATTTATTTAACTTTTAACATTCATTTTCACAAAATTTTGGGTTCCACATTTTCTCCCCTTTTGTCCCTTCCCCCCACCCCAAAACACCGAGCATTCTAATTGCCCCTGTCTGCCAATCTGCCCTCCCTCCCTCCCCACCCCTTCCCTTTGGAATGCAAGCAATTCAATATAGGCCAGATCTGTGTAGTTTTGCAAATGACTTCCATAATAGTAGTGTTGTGTAAGAACTAATTATATTTCCCTCCATCCTATCCTGTCCCCCATTACTTCTGTTCTCTCTTTTGATCCTGACCCTCCCCATGAGTGTTGACCTCAAATTGCTTCCTCCTCCCTGTGCCCTCCCTTCCATCATCCCCCCCACCCTGCTTATCCCCTTATCCCCCACTTTCCTGTATTGTAAGATAAGTTTTCATACCAAAATGAGCATGCATTTTATTCCTTCCTTTAGTGGAATGTGATGAGAGTAAACTTCATGTTTTTCTCTCACCTCCCCTCTTTTTTCCTTCACTAAATGTCTTTTGCTTGCCTCTTTTATGAGAGATAATTTGCCCCATTCCATTTCTCCCTTTCTCCTCCCAATATATTTCTCTCTCACTGCTTGATTTCATTTTTTTTTTAAGATATGATCCCCTCCTCTTCAGTTCACTCTGTGCACTCTGTCTCTATGCATGTGTGCGTGTGCGTGTGCATATGTGTGTGTGTTATCCCACCCTGTACCCAGATGCTGAATAGTTTCAAGAGTTACAAATATTGTCTTTCCATGTAGGAATGTAAACAGTTCAACTTTAGTAAGTCCCTTATGACTTCTCTTTGCTATTTACTTTTTCATGATTCTCTTCATTCTTGTGTTTGAAAGTCAAATTTTCTTTTCAGCTCTGGTCTTTTCATCAAGAATGCTTGAAAGTCCTCTATTTCATTGAAAGACCAATTTTTTCCCTGAAGTATTATATTCAGTTTTGCTGGGTAGGTGATTCTTGGTTTTAGTCCTAGTTCCTTTGACTTCTGGAATATCCTATTCCACGCCCTTCGATCCCTTAATGTGGAAGCTGCTAGATCTTGTGTTATCCTGATTGTATTCCCACAATACTTGAATTGTTTCTTTCTAGCTGCTTGCAATATTTTCTCCTTGATCTGGGAACTCTGGAATTTGGCCACAATGTTCCTAGGAGTTTCTCTTTTTGGATCTCTTTCAGGCAGTGATCTATGGATTCCTTGAATACTTATTTTGCCCTCTGGTTCTAGAATCTCAGGGCAGTTTTCCTTGATAATTTCATGAAAGATGATTTCTAGGCTCTTCTTTTGATCCCGGCTTTCAGGTAGGCCCATAATTTTTAAATTGTCTCTCCTGGATCTATTCTCCAGGTCAGTTGTTTTTCCAATGAGATATTTCACGTTATCTTCCATTTTTTCATTCTTTTGGTTTTGTTTTGTGATTTCTTGGTTTCTCATAAAGTCATTAGCCTCCATCTGTTCCATTCTAATTTTGAAAGAACTATTTTCTTCAGTGAGCTTTTGAATCTCCTTTTCCATTTGGCTAATTCTGCTTTTGAAAGCATTCTTCTCCTCATTGGCTTTTTGAACCTCTTTTGCCAATTGAGTTAGCCTATTTTTCAAGGTGTTATTTTCTTCAGCATTTTTTTGGGTCTCCTTTAGCAGGGAGCTGATCTGCTGTTCATGCTTTGACTGCATGTCTCTCATTTCTCTTCCCAGCTTTTCTTCCACCTCTCTAACTTGATTTTCTATGAGCTCTTCTATGGCCTGAGCCCATTGAGTGGGCTGGGATATAGAGGCCTTGACTTCTGTGTCTTTGCCTCATGGTAAGCATTGCTCTTCCTCATCAGAAAGGAAAGGAGGAAATGCCTGTTCCCCAAGAAAGTAACCTTCTATAGTCTTATTTCTTTTCCCTTTTCTGGGCATTTTCCCAGCCAGTGATTTGACTTCTGAATATTCTCTTCACACCCACTTCTCCTCCAGATCCTCCCAGTCAGCGCTTGGGGTTTGAGATTTAAATGCTGCTTCCCAGACTCAGGGCTTTTGGTGGGGGCAGGGCTGCTATTCAGTGTGAGATTAAGTTCAGGTGGTCAGGTCAGGGCAGGGCCTCCCTCAGGGGGTTTATGCAGAGACCTTCAACAATGGATCCAGGCTCCTGCCTGCTTGGGGAGCCCCGGTCTGCTCCCGCCTCCGCTGTTGCCTCCCGAGGGGGCCTGAGTTATGGGGGCACCTCACTCCCCTCTCGACCCTCCAAAGAGACCCTCTGACTGACCCCTGTCACCTGTGGGTGGAGGGACCCGCGTGGCCGCTGGAGATCCCGTCCCTGAAGCCCGCTCGGATCTTTTCCTCTTGGTGCTGCGGCCGCGGCAGGGCTGTATTCAGCTCCCAGTCCCGGTGCCCAGTCTGCGGCGCGAAGGACCTTTTGTGAGAGGTTTGCAGGTCTCTCTGGAACAGAAATCTCCCTCGCTCCAATGTTCTGTGGCCTCTGGGTGCAGAATTCGCCGTGAGTTACTTTTTTGTAGATGTTCTATGGGTTGTGGGTTTGGAGCTATGTGTATGTGCGTCTTTCTACTCCGCCATATTGGCTCTGCCTCCCCTGGTATTTTTTTAAATGAAAAAGGAAAGGGCTCTGCTATTAAACTATTAGCAGTTTAGGTAGGGGTGGTAGCTGTTTGGAGAACCTCGGTACAAATGGGCAGCTACAATAGGACCCAGTTGGATGACTCACTGTTTACTTAACTAACCAATTCTCGCAGCTAAGAACCATTCTAGAAATTAATGGAATTCTTTCAAAGGGGTATAATTAAGGTCTTCCAACATAATTTATCAGCATAGCCCAAGTATAGGGATTTAGTGGTCTTGGGTAATCAGATAATAAAATAGATTGACACCATAGATTTGGTGTTGGAAAAGCTCTCGGAGGTCATTGCGTCAAATTCTCTCATTGTGTAGATGAGGAATCTGAGGCCTAAAAAGTTAAGTGAACTGTCCAAAGTCACACAGCTAAAAGAAAAAAAAAATCTACATCTGGATTTTAACCTAGATCTTCCTAATTTCAAGTCCAGCATTTTGTTCACCATACCACATTGCTTTCTCAGACGTCCATATAGCTCAATCACTGTAACGAATATAGCACTGTCAGCACCATGGCCATGAGGACACTGCGGAAAAGGGCTCAGTTCATTCCTGGAGATGGTAGACAACACTGAGCCACCCTGTGCCATCTGGGCATTTTTTGTAGTTAATTTTATACCTTCATTTTGGAGGTAGTTTTCCTGGGGATACTTAGGGAGACAAAATGGTTAATGCTTAGTCCAGTAATTAGAATAGCAGACCTTTGCAACATTAAGTTATTTGCTTTGTCTACACTAGGGGTTCTTAATATGGGAGCAAGGTCTATGGATAAGCTTCATGTGGTAGGGAAAAAAATAACATCCCTACTTTCATTAACCTCTAATTGCAACTTAGCATTTATTTTAATCATGAATTTAGGCAACAAATCATATGAGTGTCAGGCTTTACCAGACATCCTTTGCCATCACACACACAGTTAAGAACCCCTTGGTGGAACAAAGAAAATTGAGCCAGATGAGGATCTCAGGCATGGCAAAAGGAAAGTTGCATGACTTCAGTTTTCAAATGAGAAGCTTTCATGATGCAATTGAATCTTTCTTCTTTGTTGCACCAGGTTACAGGAAAGCAGTCCCTCCTATATGTCCCTCCCCTGGGCAACTGGTGCCTTCTCTTGGCCCTTTATTCTCATCGTCAAGAGTCAGTATTCCAATAATATCTGAATTGGTGAAAGGAAAACCTTTCAGAAACATCTTCAGATACATTTCAGAAATGTGGCTTTTACTGAACAGATACCCCATTATCCTAAGGGCATGGTTTGAGAGTTAAGATGTAATGATACGTTTATCTGCCATAAATTCCTCAGGTACAACACACATCACAGCTTATCATAAACTGCCATCCTGTGGCTTCATCCGTGTGGCTACTCTTCCCGCCAAAGCAGATCACAATCCCCCTGCAATTTACTAGCCTTTGGTAATTTCTGTGGCCAAATAAATAAACCCAGTGATGAACCATTTTAACTGCACTGTAGGGATATGAGATGATAGCAGAAATGGATTAGAGATAAAATTTAACTATCCCTTTAAACTTCAAATTATACTTCAGAATTTCATAAAATATTTAGGAAATTGTTGATTCACTTCCCCCATGGTTTCTTTCTTTGAAAATAAAATGGTTTATTGAAATTATTGTCCTCTAACTTGAAGTACAGGCATTTAGCCTTTATTCCAAAATATATTACTTTACAAAAAGACTTCCATTTTTTTTATTTTTTTCTGTCTCTCCCTGTCTATCTATCTGTTTGTTTCTCCATCTTGTTCTGTGTCTTTTTGTCTCTCCACCTATCTCTGAGCTTCTCTGTCTCTGTCTCTTTAAAGACTGGGTCTCTCTATCTTACCCAGGCTGGAAGTGCAGCTGTGTTTTCTGGCCATGTTATTTCATCTTTGTTTACCTCAGTTTCCTCAATTGGAAAATTATAATAATAACAGCACATGCCTGAGACAATATTTTTAAAATACTTAGCACTACACCTGACATGTAGTAGACATCATATAAATGCTTATTCACTCCCCTTTCCTTCCCCCTACTGATGGTCCCAATCCCATTATGATTGGGACAGGCACTTTGACCTCTTCTGATTCTGACCTGTGCCATTTCAGTCCTCTTAAGGCAATCTAGTGGCCCTTCTGCTGGGCCTCACCCTATTACTGCTTCAATTCAGTCATGTAATCATTTATAGTCCAGCACAGCTCAGAACTCCTGAACCCAAAAGACTGACCAGACTCAGCTCCCCAATATGTAGGATTATAGGTGTGCACCATCAAAGACAGTAGAGGTGAGTCTTGCTTAAATAGAGGGCAACATTACCCTTCACATGCATTAGCAATTAATTTGTAGATGATACTGAATTTCTGGGGCATGAATGCCACAGGAGGCTAGAATGGGATTGAATGTTGTCTAAGCACTACAGGCAAAATGATTTCTTCCTAAATTTTGCTGAATGGAAAACATTATTGCTGTATCATCTTTTACTATTTGTATAATACAGACCAAAGTTCATATGTGCATTTAATTTTTAATTTGGTCATTGGAAATTTTGTTATAATGAATGCATTCTCATCATTGCATACATGTGTTCACTAGACAATGTGTTGACAATCTCTTCTTTGAGGCACTTCTGTAATCATGATGCAGTTTGCAAGAGCAGTATGTCTAAATAAAATATTTAATTAATTAATGGTTTTCCAAAGGAGTTCTGAGCCTTTCTCCAAATCAGCCTTTGGATCTTATTCTTTTTTAACAGCCTCCTCACTGCTGGCAAATGTTTGAGTTGGACAGATGGATAGGATTTGAGAAAATAAGCAAACATCTTTCAAAGCTAAGTCTGGTGAATATCACCTATGATCAAGCTGGGTAATCTTATTTTCTGTTCAAAAAGAGATGAATGAATTTGTATTTATAGGAACAAAAGATTTTTTTCACATCCATAAAGGGATTATCTTCTCATAACAATCCTATGTGGAATGTAGTGTTAATATTATTTCATTCATTCATAGGTGAATAAAGTGATGCTGAGTGGTGATATCATTTGCTTATTGTCACCCAGCAAAAAAGGAACACATATTGGATTTTAACTCAAGTTATGTATACCCAGTTCACTATTCATTTCCTGCTGGAGGGTGAAGCAGGTTTATTTTATTTTTGGCATCGAAGGAATATCCCAAAGGAAAACTCCAATATTCTTTTTCCCTAAGGCATAGTTGGCAAAGATATACAGACACTCAAAGTGACCTATGTGAAGTTAACACTCATTTGATTGTATGCCATCTGAGAGGTTTAGAAGGAAAAAATAAAATACCTATGCTAACATCTATTAAAATACAGCCTCATTTATAGAAATTAATGTCTTATTTCCCAGCTTCCTGGAACTACTTCAGTGGAAGAACAACACTGGGAAGATATTTGTTGGACCTGAAGTCATGAAGTCATGAAGCCATGAATTCAAATTACATTTTGGATGCTTAGTAATCACATTCGTGAGTGTAGCACATTCCATTAGGTGTGTCACTGAAATATTTTTGAAGGTAAAGATGTTTTTGGATATGAAATCATAACATTTATTCATCAAACTAAGAAAGCTAATATTTAACTAAATTTAAGCATAATATAACAATTCATATTTTAAAACTAAAATATCATATGCAATTAAATTAAAGCAGAAAACCACTTTTTTGAGATATTGCTTTTCCAAACCTTCTTATCAAATTTCTCATGATTCCCCCTTCCTCCATCCTCTCGGCTAAGAACCTTTATTCATATTTTACAGAAAAAAAAATGAGATCATTTTTCAAATACTCCTTCTTCTCCCTTTTTGCTTATCTCTAATGCCTATTTTCTCCTTCATCCCTGTCTCAGAAAAAGTGACCTTACCAAGGCCCACCTTCAACTTGCCCTACCAATTCTATTTTGTTTGTCTTCTCCAACAGATCTCCCCCTCTTTAATCCCTGCTATAACACTTATCAATCTCTTCCTTTCTACTGGCCATTTTCTTTCTGCCTAAAACATGCCCCTATCTCCCTCGTTCTCAAAAACAAACACAAAAAGCCTCACTTGATCCTTCCATCCCCACTGACGATCATTAAATATATTTTCTACTCTTTGCCATCAAACTCCTTGAAAATGTCACCTAAACTGAGAGCTTCTATTTTCTCTCCTTTTATTCATTTCTTAGTCTCTTCCAATACATTTTTTGACCTCAACCTTCCATTGAAAGTGCCTTCTCCAAAGTTATCAAATCCAATGGCTTTTTCTCAATCCTCATTTACCTCATCCTCTATGCAGTCTTTGACATGGTTGATTACCTTCTTCTTCTCCTTGATGCTCTCTTCTTTCTAGGTTTTCAGAACACCACTCTCTTCTCGTTCTCCTCCTACCCATCACCCCATTCCCTCTGTGCTATATTCATTTATTTTGAGAAGTGCAGCTTAGTTTAATTATTCATCACATGGCACTAAGGAGGTCATAGAATATTTCATAAAAGAAATGAAGCCTCAGCTCTATAATGGGAAATCTTATTAACAGTAATGAGATATAGTAATCAAAAGTCAGGAATTAGCTTCCTTTGCTGAATGCTCATCCAGGTCACAGTCTCTAACCATAGGTGTCCCCCAGGGTTCTATCTAGACCCTCTCCTCTTCTCCTTCTATACTATTTCACTTGGTGATCTCATCAGCTCCCATGGATTTAATTACGCTCTCCAGTGTGTCAATTATCTTACACCCACCTCTCTGCTAACGTCCAGTCTGTCATCTACAACTGCCTTGTCAGACATATTTAAGAGATCTTAAACCTTAAACTCAACATTTGCAAAATGGAACTCATCTTTCCCTCGAAGCCACCCCCCACCCTAACTTCTTTATTATTGTCAAGGGCAACATCATCCTCACAGTCCTTCAGGATCACAACTGGGTGTCATCCTTGATTCCTCGCTATCACTCACCCCTTCATAACCAATCTGTTTTTAAGGTCTGTCGATTTTACCTTCATAACTTCTCTTGATTGTTCCTCCTTCTCTTACTCTGATACTTCCATAACCCTAGTGTGGGGTCTCATCTCCCCATGCTTAAACTCTTGCAGAAACTTGCTGGTAGGTCAGCTTGTTTTCCCTCTCCTCCCTTAACTGGAAGAAGCTCTGGTGACACTGACTTCCCAGCAATTCCTCAACCAAAACGCTCCATCTCTCCTCTCTGGGCATTTTCTCTATCTCCCATGATTTTCATTTTCATCTTTAGCTACTGATTTCCTTGCCTTTAAAAAATCCCAATTAAAATCTTACCTTTTACAGGAAGCCTTTCCCAACACCTCTTAATTCCAGTGTCTTCCCTGTATAAACTATTTCTTATTCCCCCCATATATAACTTGTTTGTACCTACTTGTTTGGTTGTTGTATGCTCCATTAGATTACGGGGTCCTTGAGGGCAGGAGCTGTCTTTTGCTTCTCTTAGTACCCTTAGCACTAGGCACAGTGACTGGCACATAGTAGCAGCTAAATAAATGTTTACTGACTGGCAAGGAATTATACCTAAGTATACCTGCTACATCGTATGCATATACCTCTGACAAATCACTTAGTACTTGACTCTAGGGTAGGGATAATAGTATAATGTTACTTCCCCTATGGGATTGTTCTTCTGAGGCATAAATGTCATCATAGGATAGCAGGGTCATTAACTGAGATTTTGAAGCATCCTTCAAGACCATCTAGTCCAGTCTCTTCATTTTACAGATCTAAAAACTGAGGTCTAAGATGTTTAAGATGTTTGTCTAAGGGCACAACACCAGCTCAAAAACAATCCAGCTCAAAAGAGCTGAGATTCAGCTCTGGGTTCTCTTCATGGAAGCTCAGCATTCTTTCACCTGACTGGTGCCAAGAAAACTAAGTGCTAAGGATACTAAAAGAGGTAAAAGACAGTCTCTACTCCCAAAAAGTTCACAATTTAATGGAGCAGACAATAAATGAATAGATGTGTACAAGTAAGTTATATAAAGGGGAAAAATAAGAAATAACAAATAAGTTATATACAGGGGGAAAATAAGAAATAGAAGGAAGTCATTAGAATTAAGATGGGTTTGGAAAGGTTTTTCATAGAAGATGGGATTTTAAATTAGGACCTTAAGGACTCCTGGGAAACCAGGAGGTGAAGATGAAGAGGGAGAACATGGAAGACAACCACAGACAAACCACGTTAGAGCAATAATATATAAAATAGCACTTTATAAAGTGTTCCATATATGTTAGTTATTAATATTATTGCCGGAATGTCTTATTTTAGTTCAGAAAGCAAGAAAAACCAAGTTACCCTGGCATTTTTTCATTAGTCAAAAACATCTGCAGCCCAGAATGCAAGTACTGGAAATACTTTTAAAATTCTAAATTGTCTGATAGCAATGAACTTGGCAAGGAAACTGAAAATCATCTGGGAAATTTTGTCTGGTGAGGGATCCAGAACCAAAAATGGATGCGTCACTTTGGATAGTTCTTGTATATTACTTTATCACCTAAGTTTTCAATAAGTGACCAAATAAAATGTACTGTACAGAGAGGATAGAAATATATTTGCAATTTCTACACAGAAAAATGAAGAAAAGCACAGAGGGAATAAGAACGGAAAACAGCTCTTTATCTGGCCAAGGAAAACCACATTTCACCAGCTACAGAAAGGTTTCTGTAATAAGTAGAGACAATGTGCTTTCTGAGGTAAGTTGCAAAAGGCACTGAAGACAAGAGAGTGAAAAATAAAATGAAGGAGACAGCATGTTTGGGACTCATTGGGAAAAAATAAAAATCACTTTCTGCATGCATCCCACACACAGACACTCAGGCAGAAATATTTGATCAGTTCTGACAATAATAAAAAGCAGTACAAATGAGGAGTGTCCAGGCATCCTCCAGGTACACAGTTCTATTGGAAAATTAAGCAACTATCTTCCCAATCTGCGTAACACTCTCCTGGAAGGAGAGAACAATGAACCCAGCATGTCTTATGTTATTTGCAACATGTCATGCAATTATTAAGGGTTGTTTTGAGCTGAATCTGCTTGGTTTGGAATAGTTGGTGTTGATGTTAAAGCTTCTCTCCCAGATGGTAGTTACGGCAAGTTATAAGGGGGGGGGATGGGGATAGCAGAATGAGCTTGACAGAGGAGACTCTGAATTCCCTCTGTCAAAGATAGCTTTCTCAAACCCTTGTCAACATAGATAATGGTCTAAAGTGTACACTTATGTCATTTTAATAACACAGTATATGGGAACATCAGCAAAGTTGACAATAATGCTACAAGCAATTAGGAATAGATTGCAAGGAAATGAGCCGACTTCATAAGCTTTCTGGATTTTTTTATATGCTAAAGTACCAGACAAACTAGCGTGTAGGTCTTTAGATCTAATTGGGTCCTTCTCTATCTCAGTTCAACAAAACAAATATGAAATAAGCTCTCTAATGCTCCCTAATATCTGAGATAGCCACTGCATAGCACTAAATAGCACAAATCGGGAAAGTAAGAAAAAGCCTCTACTGAAAGAAACGAAAGAGCTCATCTTTCCCAATGTGCTGTGTTCATTTATTTTGACAAGTACAGCTTAGTTTTAATTATTCATCATCTGGTACTAAGGAGGCCACGAAATATTTCATAAAAGAAATGAAGCTTTAGCTCTGTAATGGGAAGTCCTATTAACAGCAACAAGATATTAAATATTTGTTCAAAAGAGCAGTTTAAAAAAAAGAAAGAGAAAGAGAGCACACAGGATGACTCATTGGAATTCGAGGGTGAGTAAGCTTTCATTCCTTGGGGTGATACTTGGGGGTGGGGCCTCTCTGTTCCTTCTCTGTGCCCCAACGGAACTGAAATATAATTCACTCTACCCCCAGCCTCATTTCTCATCACCAGCCACCAATCACTACTCGCCCCTCCCTGAAACCAATTTTCAACTCCATTAACTTTCAAAGGAAGAAGAGATGAAAATGCAAATAATCTGGGTGAACCCTGGAAATGGTCAGGAACCAAAAGAATGACACTTGATAAGGATAAATCTAGGATAAAAAACCTGGGAGGGAATACAGACTGGGGCTAGGCAAATTGCAAAATGCAAGGGAAATAAATATCTGGAAGACCAGGGCAAGATACAAGGATCATCATGATGAAGCATCTTCCTGCCACTGAGTTAGGAACATAGGCATGTTTTTGAAAGAAAAGGAAATCTTTGCAAAACTGAGGCTCTCAAAGGAGATACTTCTGTCCCATGTTAGGGGTATAAACAAAAAGATTCATGATAAAGTTACACATTAAAACTACAATCTCACCACCATATAACTCTTTAAAGTATACAAAATATGTTCTTTAAAAGAAACCTGTGAGATTAATAATGGGTGGATTTTGTTCATTTGAATAAACATGTAAATTGTGAACTCCCTCGACCAAGGAAGATAAGCACCTCTTGGCAACTTAGAGGCTATAAATTAAATCAAATCAACAAGCATTTATTGAACACTTGCTACATATGCTCAGATACTTACAAGCAGTGTGACTCTGGCCAAGTCACTCAATCCTATTTGCCTCAGTTTTCAAATCTATAAAATGACCTGAAGAAGAAAATGGCAAACTATTCCAGTATCTTTGCCAAGAAAACCCATATGGGGTCATAAAGAGCCCGACTTGACTAAAATGACCAAACAACAATACATGTTCCATGTATTATGCTAACACTGGGAATCTCCTGGGGTGCGCAGGATAGAGTTTGATTTTTGCTTCAGATATTTATTAGCTCTGTGATATTAGGCCAGTCATGAAACCTCTCTTAGTCCCAGGTTCTTCATCTGTAAAATGGGCATAATAAGGGTGGCTACTCCTCAGGATTATTGTACCAAATGAAATTCTATTTGTAAAGTACTTTGCAAAATGTTGAGTGCTATTTAAATGCTAACTGTTATTATTACTATTGTGGTGGTGGCGGCAGCGGTGGTCATGGTGGTTGATATTGGCATTTGTCATGAATCAATTTACATCAAAAACAGGGCTTAAAACTTAAGGATCTTTGTGACTCCCTGAGATGAGATCTTTATCCGTTCTACTATGTTGTTTGTTTCCTCCAAGCACCATTATCTCCATTTTACACATGAGGACACTCAATCCTTGAGAGGGGAAGTTATTTGCTCAAAATCATGCAACTCATGAGATTCATAAAAAAGGCTTCAAATCTGAGTCTCCTAAATCCAAATCAAGAGATCTCTTTATCACAACACATTCTACTTCCTTTTTTTATCTTTAAAGAGACAATCAATCTGTAAACACTAATTTGTTGGTGTTGTTCAGTCATTCTGTTGTGTCTGACTCTTCATGACCCTGTAGATGTTACATTTTGAAAGATGAGCCAATGGAGGGGAAGAAATGAAGAGTAAAAGCGAGCTAAAGACCTGAGTCCAGGTCTACTAGTCATCAAGGATCAGGGATCCTATTTAAGTCAACTCTCAGTCAAGATTTTTTGGCCCAAAAATCTGGACAACAAATATTAAGATCTAAGTGAGGGATCCAAATAGGAAGCAGCATATAAGTACCAAACCAAAGGCTCTATAAACCAGGAAGTCAACATAGACATTCAAGTCCAAGGTTAGTAACAATCAAAACATCTCAGTCAACAAGTAGGACCAAGTAGCCACATCTGTTCACAATTAGGAAGAAAGACATTTCCCAGAAAAGATTTGCTCTACTAGCCTTTCAAAATGACCAGGACCATTAAATGGTCACTGGTTTCAAATTATCCAAATGCTTATAGAGAGAATGGATGAAAAAATAATTCTTGATAATTAGAAACATCATTTTCAGACATCAAGAGGTGAGACAGTTATCACTCACAAGTACTGATTATTAATGAGTTAGACAAAGGCAGAATCAAGACAGTGGTACAGCAGGAATTGGAGAGATGAACATGATGTCAATGACAATCTATTCCACCTTATAGCCCTCTCCCATATCTCCATATTAACAGGTAATGATCATTCAGCATCTGATTTAATACTCCCAAATGAGGTACAAGCTACCTCCTCTTGATGTAGTCCATAAATTACTTTTACATAACTCTAATTGTTGTTTTCCCCCTACTATGAAGCTTAAGTTTATTTGTATGCATAATCTGTTATTTTTATATGCATTAGTCCATTTTACCTGAGTTTTTTTTAATAGCAATCTAATGACCAAAGATGATTAAAGGACAAAGGATAAAAACATAAAATGTCAATTAAATAGCTATTATAAATTACTAATTCAGAAAAGCTAAGAAATTATTTTACTCTATGAGTATCTTAAGGCAAGTACATTGAAAGGATTCAGACAAAAAAATATATGCAATAATGTCCTAGAAAACAAGGTACCAGTCCATCAAGTACTAGTTTATACTGCAATAGTAAGGGAATTCAACATTTTAAGGTGCTCACCTTAGGCAAGCAGAGGCTTAAATGGTTTTCACAAAAGTGGAAGGGAAACATACCATAACCATACTTGAATTCAACTGCAAGAGGAAATTTTTTTTTAAAGAAGATCCAGGAAGTTCATTCTAAAGGATGCTTCCTATGAAGAAAGACTCAGAGCTCCTTTGAAATAAGGGTATCCTCTAAGATGATTTTTTTCTTCTTTTTTTAAGTATAATTCAACAGTATTATGTTCAGGAAAATCCAAATTGCATTACAGGAATGGGAACCAAAGGTATTTTTCACTTTCTTGGTGTTTATGCCCTAGGAATTCAGGAAACACATTCTGGGCCTAAAAAGGAAGTTACAAATTAATCAAATTGTTAATTAGATTCCAGAAGAAACACATAGGAAGGTAATGAGGCTGCCTTGGAGACTTGACCTTTCCTCAGGAAAGATATTAAGAGTTGAAGGACAATTTCAAGAAAGGTAAGTGTCCTCACCATAGTAGTTAAGTAGACCTGTTTGAGAAAGCCCGGCAATGTCTTTAGTGGAGAAAGGTATGAATGGAAATTTGTTCTTACTGGGGTCGGGAGAGAAAGACCATAGGCCACAGGAGGAAGGAACCAATTTGGAAAAATCCTGGACTATGTGGAAGTGATATCTGTTAGCTATATTATAGCATCCAGTATATTTCAACATAGTTGCTCTTGTAGAGCAGGAGGGATATGCACCATAATTAAATGGTACTATCAGAAGAAACCCAAACATCTGCAATTCAAATATGCACGTTGAAAACTATTTGAATCTTGATTCAAACACTGCTTTAACCAAAAACTGAAGTGATTTTCTCAAAAGCATTTCTGAACTAAATACTGTCTGTATGCTCAACTTGCCAGGATCAGGGAAAGGAACAAATTTGAGCTGAAACCAAATTACAGTTGATTTGTTTTCAAAGTAGCCAACATTCTGACATATTTCCACCAAACCACAGGCATGACCAGATCCCAAATCACCATTAAGTTGTGCCTATAAATGTAAGCACTATGACAAATTCAGATTCTAACCTCTCCTAACACTACAAAAACAAAGGGAAAAATAGCTTAGTCCATCATATTTGCATTTTCTTCATTCTTATTTTCTTATCCCTCAATTTGCTACAGCATGGTAAATGAAGGACTGTCTAAATTTTTCACTTTTAAAGAAATCTGGTTTGATGATAGGTGAAAATTTCCCTAGTTTTCAAAGGAATCAATGGAAGAAAGCACAATAGAGAAATGTAGATTCTCTTTTCTGTAGGAGTATGTATAACTTCTCTGAAGGCAAAAACTATTTTTATTTTTTTTTAACTTTTTTCTCCCAATTTTTCACCCCCAGGGCCTAGGAAAACCCGCTAAAAATAGGTAAGTACTTAATAAATGTTTATTTAATTGAATAGAATTAAAATTTTAATTATGCTCCTGGTATTTTAAGATATGAAATTAAATATTAAGAAATAGAATTCAGAATCAAGAATTAGATTAGACGATGCCAATAATTTCTCTCATATGGTATTTATCATGAAAGTGATATAAACTGAACTATAGTATTATAAATTCATTGTACCACATGACACCAGAAAGTTCTGTCATCACTAACTGTAGAATTTAGCCTATCAAGGATTTCTGCTGGTTCCTAGCTTATATCATTTTTCCCTCTTGAATCTGGTACCCCACATCAAAGTTGGTCTCCTAGAAAGAATAGAGGTTTTCCTATCCCATGCTCTGTGAAAAGAGTAAGCCTCTCCTATATTTAAGTACTTTAAAGTTTTCTAGCAAGCACAACGACAGACACAAGGTCATATTAACAACCAAACGAAAAATCACCATTGCCAAATCCTGTGATTTTTACCTGCTTAACTCATATAACTCCCCCCTCCTCCCTTTACTCCTCTCATATAGCCACCACCCTAATTCAGGCTTTTATCACCTCTTACCTTAACTACTGAAATGGGCTATCCACCTCAGGTGTCTTTCTATTCCAATGCATCTTCTATTCAGCTACCAAACTGATTTTCCTAAAGCATAGGGTTAAGCATGTCACTCAGTCTATAGCTCCCTATTACCTTCAGGATCAAATTTAAACTGTTATGTTGAGCATTTGAAGTTCTTCACAATCTGCTCCCTTCCTACCCAACCAATCACATTAGCCCCCATGGCACACCTGTGTAACTTTACTAGGTGAAAACAAGTCACCCAGTCAATTTATAGGTTTTTCAAGTCATTTTTTTTAAAGGCTTTGAATAAAATGGAGTGATTTTGAACAAGGATCATGTTGCTTCTTGTACAATGACTGAGGAACCTTGGTTATATCTTAGAACTTATCCATAAAATGTCAAACTAGTTAAGATTCAAACTTGTTTGTAAGATCTAAAGGAGTGGAGAGGGGAGAGTGTTCCAACTAAATCCTTGAGGAACTACTTATAAGGTAGGGGGAAAGGATAGTGGTTGATTAATTGTTTTCACCTGGTTAAGGTACCAAAGCATACCATTTTCTTACATACTTTGACATCTGTACTGTTAAAGAACATTACAAAATGGTGGAAAGAGGACTCAGCCAGGGGTCAAGTATTGCCATCTAGCTCATAAAATCATCATTATATTGAAAATCTCTATTTGATGCCCCTAGACTGACCTTTGAATTCCCTCCTAGATAGATATCTGATTCTTTCCTCTCTTGAGATTCCAGAATCCAACATTTTCTCCTACTATTTAACATAGCTCTTCCATTATAATTCCCTTTTCAGATAGAACTCTTTCTCTTTGAAATCTGTATTATCATATTTACACATATAACTAAACTTTCCCTCCTTTCACATTTTCATGTGGAGGTCTTTATGGTCCTAGTTCACTGGTAGGGTGAAAATAACATACACATACTAGGTCCATTTAAAAAATGTATTCTTTTTTATTCTGCTCCCCATTCACTACCCAAAGCATCCTTAAGCTAATAGATTAGATTTGGCCTTTCTCTTCACGAAATTATTTTGTAAAGTGTACAATTCACAAGGGAAAAAATGTACTTTACACAAACCACACACTATGAATGAATCGGTAATGATGCCATTAGGCAGAAAAGGAGAAAATGGTAATTTCATTCTCATTTTTTAATGGCAAGAAGCCCTAGAATGTCATTGGATATCAAAGGTCACATTTCCCATAGAGCTGTTATATATATATATATCCATATATTTTCAAATGATTTTATACCTAACTTCGAAGCATGGGAAAGTCACCAACTACTGAATGATGGTGCAGTCAGAATGAGTGCAGATGAGGTTTTGCCTATTTTATTTCTTTGGCAACCCTCAGTTTTGCTTTTGTTGTACCAAACATTTCAAGAATACAATTTGGTACACTTTATTAGCATTCCTGGAGCAAATGTTTAACAGCCTAGGTGGCCACGCTTAACTTCCCAAATGTTAATTGATGCTATTACAAATTGCTAGTGGCATGTTCAAGGTGTACTAGGCAATTAACAAGATGAGAGTTAAAAGAAGAGGAAAGGCATTTTAATAACTGGTCAGGAGGATACATTTCCCAGCTGCCTCCTATCTACTAGAAAAAGGAAACTCATCCTATTTCGATGCTTGAAAAATTAATAGCAAGACCTCATTTAATTAGGCAGCAACATAACATTAACCTCATAAACAGAATTCTTCTTCAGCTTTTGATGTGAATGTTTGTAGGGATTATGATTTGACCTTCAGAAATGACCTCATTGTTCTTCTTGCACAGATTTGCCTAAGGGCAAAGAACAGTCTTGGGAATTCAAGAAGCCCATCTTTATGATAGAGGTTTGCTACAGTTCCTGTATCATGATTCATTCATTGATTCAATTATTCAAAAATATTTAACAAATACCTACTTATGCCATGAGAAATCATAAAAAAGATCCATCTTCATCAGGATTCAATGAGACTATTAAAATGATTATATTGGGGGAAATATGCTAATATCATATAAATTCAATTCAATTAACATTTATTAAGTATCTGCTGTAATTCACACTTGGTAGCATAAACGTGAGATTGAGAGCTGAGCTCAGTCATAAAGACCTGTGTTCAAGTTCTGCTTCCCCACTAAAAAAAATTATTAATTTATTTGTTTTCTATTTTCAACATTCACTTCTACAAGTTTTAAATTTTCTCTCCTTCTCTCCCCAAGAGATGGCATGCAATCTTACATGAGCTCTACACATACATTCCCATTAAACACATTTTCACATTAGTCATGTTGCACTGAAGAATTATAGTGAATGGGAGAAACCATGAGAAAAACAAAACAAAAGAGGAAATAGTCTGCTTCACTCAGCATTCTGACTCTGTAGTTCTTTCTCTGGATGTGGAGGGCATATTGCATCATGAATCCTTTGGAAATGTTTTAGGTCCTTGCATTGCTGAGAAGGGCTAAATCCATCAAAATAAGTCCTCACACACTGTTTTGTTACTGTGTGTAATGTCTCCTGGTTCTGCTCATTTAACTCAACATCAGTTCATATAAATCTTTCCAGGTTTTTTTGAAATCTGCCTATTTGTCACTTCTTATAGCACAATAGTATTCTATCATATTCATATACCACAACTTGTTCAGCCACTCTCCAACTGAAGGGCATCTCCTCATTTTCCAGTTCTTGACCACCACAAAGAAAGCTGCTGTATTTTTGTACACATGGGTCCTTTTCCCATTTTTATGATCTCTTTGGGATATAGCCCTAGAAGTGGTACTGCTGGGTCAAAGGGTATGTACATTTTTATAGCCCTTTGGGCATAGTTCCAAACTGCTCTCCAGAATGGCTGGATCAGCTCACAGCTCCAACAACAATGAATTAATGTTTTAACTCCCACATTTTCTCCAATATCTATCATTTTCCTGTTTTGTTATATGAGCCAGTCTAATATGTATGATATGGGTACCTCAGTGTTGTTTTGATTTGCTTCTCTTTAACCAATAGTGATTTAGAGCATTTTTTCATATGATTATGGATAACTTTAATTATTTTCTCTGACAACTGTCTGTTCATATCCTTTGATCATTTGTCAAATGGGGAATGATTAAGTCCCACTTTTGGTATGTACTAGCTGTGGTATCTCTACGGAAGTTGCTTAACCTCTCTCTCGGTATATTGGGCTACTCTCTAAGACAATGAATTACAGAACAGAGATTGAACTGCTTAGTTTTCTAGACAGAAATTCTTCATAAAAATGACAACACAGAATTGGTTTTAAAAAATGATTAGTTCACTGTTCCAGGTGGCAGAGATCTAAAGCTAAACTAAGACAAAACTGCAAGAAGCTTCCAATCTAGAGCTAATATGACAAATACCTGAATAACAAGTAATAGAATAAATATTTATCAGGTCAAATTGGTATGATATGAGAGATTTGAGAGGAGAGAAATTCCATATACATATGGAAAGACCAGGGCAGGTTTCATAGCAAAGTTGGCATCAATGCTGAGCTTTGAAAGGAACAGGAAGGATTTCACTAGGATGCAAAAGATACTCTAAGCCAAAAGGATGGTAGCTGAGAATTATTAGAAAGATATAAGATGATGAGGTTAGGGAGAAGCTAATATCCCAGGTTGGGTGGAGTCAGTGAAAAAGGAATAGAATGAAATACAAATGTTTAAATGTGTGGGAAAAAGATTGTTGAGACTCTTAGTTGCTGGTGTTCAGTTGTGTCTGACTCTCTATGACCCCATTTTGGGAATTTTCTTGGCAAATATACTAGAATGGCTAACTATTTCCTTCTCCAGCTCATTTTACAGATGAGGAAATTGAGGTACCCAGGATTAAATAACTTGCCCAGGATCACACAACTAGTAAGTGTCCGAGGTCACATTTGAACTCAGGTCTTCCTGATTCCAGGACCATCATTCTATCCACTGGACCACCTAGATGCTCCTGAGAGCCTTAAATGCCTGACTATTAAGTTTGTATTCAATTATATAACTAATAGGGAGTCACTGAATGATAGTTTGTAAGAAGAAATGTCATGATTATTTATTAGAAGGATTATTCTGTCATCTCTGGAAAGGTTATGTTGCAGAGTTCAAAGGATATCATGTACAATATCCATTCCCCTAATGACTCACAGCAAAAGGAAGCAGAGATAGCTAAGGATCCTACTTCACTGACTTTGATTGGTCTTTGTTTTTGGCTATAGAATTAAATTTAATACACTTAGTAAGTATTCATTGATTATTTGTTTGACTAGACCTCAGATTCCTCTTCCATAAAATGAGAGGATTAGTCTGGATGGCTTTTATGATCCAGTTTTAAATTTATGACATTATAATGCTGCAGCCATCTATTGTAGTTGAATCTACCGGATTCAAGTAACAATCTCATGATAAAAAAAGGTGTATGTATGAACACCTACATTAAACAAACCATCAAACAACCAAATACAAGATTTGCTGTAATCTTTTTACTGGACTTGGATAATAATCTTTCAGGAGGATAAGAAAGAGGATAGGAAAGCAAGACGATACCAGTCTTACGGTATCATAATGAGTTTGAATGACATGAACTTTAGACCCCTTCCTATTTTGGTTGCAACTTCTTAAAGATTTCAGCAATATTATTATACATTTCAATGAGTAAATTAAAATCAATTTGAATATGGTAGCAAGGTAAATAAGTTGTTGTTGTTTTAACAATGGTAAATATATCGTCTTGCCAAGATGGTTACTACTTATAGGCTAGACCAAAAACTGAGTTTTCATCAAAATAATTTCTGAGAAAATGCATAGGAGGAAAATTTGGGGAAAAATTATTTCTGAAAAGCTAACTATAGTATAGTTTTACAAACCCAGCCATCACTTTAAAATCCATCCTTGGCAGACTTCCGAAATAATATGGGGATGTTACAGGGAAAAAAGAACTTTAAATTTCCTAGGTTGAATTTTTCAGATTCTTCCAAACTAACTTAAAATTTAACAACACAAGAGCCTGATGATGGAGTGGCCCTATATTTGAATGGCAATTTTAGGCTGAGGATTATGGGACTTGTCTTTCAAAAACTGACACTTTAGACTTCAAATCTTCATTTTTTACTAAACAACCACTGCAGTGGCTCTCCCTCAAGATGGCTTTCCTGCAAAAGTCAGAGAGAATTATTATATTGTTCAACATTTATAATTGGATAGTCATTCCTTCAGCTGGTAAAGCACTCCAGCTTTCAAATCCTCACCAAGTTGAGTTTTGACATTAAAATTGGCCAGCCTGACTCCATCCTGAAGTCCTTTCAAAACTGAGGAAAATTATTCCCTGTACGTTTGCAGCTAGGTTTAGCTGCTGATAAATGTTTGTTCAAGAGAAAAAAAAGACTTTGTAGATATGACTAGAGAGTTGATGATTTTGGGGCCCCTGTTAAAGCATAGATAGCTCAAAATAGAGGGTCTGTATTCTGGATTTCAGTTAGCATCATCATATCTTGAAGATGGAATGGAAATTGTTAAACTCTTCAAGTACTTAACAATTTTAATCAGGATAGGAAAATCATAAGTAAAAGGCCAGAGAGGACCCTGTGCACTTGGCTGATGATTCAGCCCACTATTTTACTGAAGTACATACAGTAGTTCATATAGAAGTACATACAGTAGCCTTTAAATGCCACAGGACTTTTCAATAGAACTAGGTCTATCTTACAACATAAACATCGTTGATCCATCTAAGATATGGGAGAATCCTCTGATCAATAATACCATGAGATAGTGAAGGGAAGAGTATTAGAATGGAGAGAGCATTACAGTTTGCTTTAGAGTTTATTTTATTGCTGTTTAGTCATTTTCTCAGTCCTGTCTGACTCTTCATGATTCCTTTTGGGGTTTTCTTGGCAAAGATACTAGACTGGTTCACCATTTCCTTTTCTAGATCATTTTACAGATGGTATCTGAGGTTAGATTTGAACTCAGGAAGAGTTTTCCTGATTCCAAGCCTGGCACTCTTACTACTGTACCACATAGCTGTTCTTGCTATGTAAATCTACTATTTACTACCTGTGGAATTATAGGAAAACAACTAAAGCTCTCTGATCCTGAATTTCCTAATCTGGAAAAGTCAGTGGTTGAACTAAATGACTTCTGAGAGCTATCCTAGCTCTAAATCTTTGATCCTCTGATCCTTTCCAACTCAAAGTCTTAGACCTATGATCCTGACTTCCAGGGACAGCATGATAGAAGGCAGTCACTATTCTTTCAAAATTCTCACAGCAACAACTGAATCTGGGATGGGGCTGATGTGATCTTTGATGAGAGAAAGCAAGCAGTGAAAGAGGGTTTGGAAGTCCATTCATTTTGAATTCATTCATTTCTAGGGAAAGATTATTACTTTTCATCAAGTTCTGCTCATGGATGAATTTTGTTCTCATGTTCGTCTGAAACTCTTAATTCACCTTCATTTTACTTTTGTCCAATTTCTGCTTTTGCTTCACTTCATTCCCCTTCTCTTTTCCAATGAATGGCCCATTGTGTTCCAGTGTGTATTGTTCATATTTTTTCTGTCCTACATATTTAATAAAAGGAAGAGTTTGCCTTTTAACATCTGCCAATCTCACCTCTTCCACAAGCCCTAACTTCCCCAGAAGCAGAAATGAAAAAGGAAAAAGTTCTGCAATTCTGCAGATAGTCTGTGATTGATGTAATATCTGATTTCACAGGTCAGAAAGCAATTTTAATCTTTTTTGATTGTACTGGTCCTTGCCTGTGCAGTGCCCTTTATGTCTGATGCCACATGCTAGCTTTCAGTGACTCAACTTTTCATTTTTTACAAGTATTCCCTCCCCTCTTAGAACAGTTTATCATTCCCTCTAAATAGGGCCCTTGCAACAGTCAACTATATCTTTTTTATTTAAGACTCTCTTCCCTCTTTTTCATTTAATAAAAACAAGTTTATCTCAGAGAGTGAATGTGTTCACTTTCAGCTGACACCACTTTCACCCCCCTTAGAACACATTCCCTCAGCATTCTGAGTGAATAAGGGAAGCTTAGTCACTCAATGCATTTTGCCAACTCCTAAGGGTGACCTACTACAAAAGCATCTCCAAAACCACTGCAAGCTTTCAAAGGAAAGAGCTGTACCAAGCCAGTGAACACAAAAAGGTTGCAAGATGTTCTTTCTCTTGTCAAGAGAATCCATATTTGTTCTGCCACTTTAACAACCTTCCCCCTCTATGGAATTGCCAACTGACTATTTTCAGCTTTTAACCTAAGAGAGTACTCAAGCTTATCATCTAAACTTCCAGATATGATGAATTGCCATAGCATAAACATATTTGTTAAGGAAGCAGCCCATATAAGCTTGTAGAGCTTTGATTGATCATGTTTACTCAATGGATACAAATGTTATTGGCCTCTAAAAAATACTTTGGGGGTTCTTTTGTTGGAGGTGTTTGTTTCTGAAAATAACTCTTTCTAATCACATTCCACTCAGGTTGCTGGAGTTAACAAGTTGTAATGGAAGGGAAAGAATGATCTCCACAAGTGCTGTTGTAAACAGAGGGGTGATTGCTAATGCTACAAAAGAGATGAAGGAAGGTAGTCCACCTGTGAGTATGGACTCTTTGCTAAGATGTACTGTTTATTATTCACTTTAAGAATTATTTTATCTATCATAGACATCAGTATATACTCACACACACATATAATTTTGAATGCCACACTTTTCTTCACCAGCTATGAAAGAGACATCACTTACTGTTTGTCACTGAAAAGCAATTCACTCTGGGGTGACTCTTTAAAGTTCACGCTAAGTCCTGTCACTCATGTAATGTGTATAACAACTTCTAAGAGTTTATCCTATAGCTCAGGCTTAGCACCATTTTATCACAGAGGACGCAGAAGTTTAAAATTCCTTTTTTCATCCAGAGATACCTAATGTGACAAGGCCTCTCCCCAAATCCAGAGGACCACATCCAAAAGTAGAAAAAATAGACATCTCCACTGCAAAACTGATTTTAAAACTCTCATCATTCATCATCAATCCTATGAGGCAGCATTATTTGAGGTCCATATTTAACCAGATGACAGCTTAACCTTCTGAGAGAAGTACAGTAATTTTTCCTTCCAACATCACCCGAGTGGAGAAAAGTAGATTGGTTCTAATGTAGAAAATGGTTTTCATCTGGTTTCATAAATATGTGGTAGCATTTGAAGATTTAATAGGACTGTGTTATTTTTCTTTAAATACTCAACATTCTATCAGTGCTGAAAGCAGAATTACCCAAATATGGCAGAGGGTGGTTGTCCTTACACCAGCATGTGGTTATTAAAACAACTGTGTATGACATCAAGGTAAATAGTGATCCATATACATCCCCTGAAATCATCCACAGAGAGAGAATGCTACTAAGGATTATATCTGAAGGATACTACTTCTATTAGATTCTCCAGACTCAAAACTTGAGCACTCATTTAAAGACCTGGGTTTCAACTCTAAATTCTTTAAAAGTCCCTTAAATTTTCTCAGTCTAATTTCCTCATCTATATTGAGAAAATAACAATATCTGTCCCACTTAAGGAATGGATACCTGACTACTAAAATGATAATATGATTAGAATATCTATATTGCATAAAGGGGGGAAAGGTTGGCTTTTGACATATGCTTTCCTTGGATGTATAAATGATGAATGGATGTATAAATAAAAGCATCTGAAATTGATAAAAATCTCATAATATATCATGTCACAAAATGTTATCCAGTGGGGAGGCAGCTTTATTATGTCACAGCAGTAGAAATGACCCCAAAATAAAATCCATATTCTCAATGACCTTTTTATCTTATCTAAGGAACATCACTAGATGAGAGATGACATGTCACAGTGGATAGAATGCTGGGCCTGGAATCCGAAAGACCAGAGCTCAAATCCCACTTGTGACATTTATCAGTTGTGAGACAATGGGCAAATTACTTAACAAGTTATCACCATAAGGCTGAATTCCTATGACGACAACAATCTCTCCAAGTTTCCTACACCATGATTATCATACTTCCACCCCATTGAATAGGCCTCTTTAAGTAGTTATAGTTACTCAAGAGATGGTCCCTTTAAATAAAAAAAGAAAAAAAAATCAAACTGGGAGGGGAAGACTCTCAGGGTTCCTGGGTAAAAGAGAAACAATTACTATTTAGTATTTACATTCACTCTGTGCTAGGTGGTCGGGGACCTGTTGTCCAATATATGAGCTCCCCTCCCTCCCTTTTCCTCCCCTCCCTCCCTTTTCTTCCCCTCCCTCCCTTTTCCTCCCCTCCCTCCCCTTCCCTCCCCTCCACTCCCCCCATGTCCTTGCCTGAGGTGCTCTATTCAGGGGAAGGTACACTTTCATGGCCAAAAGCTGCCTTTTGTGTTTTGAATTTACAGGCTAGATTTCTTGCTCAAAGACCAAGTCTTAAACTCAATTCACTCTGGAGCTCATAGATGGGACAACAGGTCACTGCCCACCTAGCACAGATGAATGTAAATACTAAATTGTAACTGTTTCTGTGTTACCCAGGAACCCTGGGGGTCTTCCCCTCCAAGTTTGATTTTTTCTTTTTTTATTAAAAGGGGCCATCCTTTGAATAATTACTTAAAGAGGTCTATTCAATGAATGGACGTGTATCACTCAATGTGAGAATCTGAAAAGACTTTAGTCTAAAATGGGCAGGGTCCCACATTGCATCCTGGGTCATCTCCAGTCCTCCTGATGAATATCATGCCATTGGACCCAGAAGGCTCTGGAGGAGAAAATGAGGCTAGCGATCTTGCACAGCCCTCCTTCACTCAAATCAAGGTCATGTCCAAGTCATGTCATCCTCTTGGTATCATGGTCCTCTTTGAGAATGGACAAACACAACAACAACTTCCATCCAACATGACCTCTCCATCCAAGTAATTCCAAACCCTTGGTTGCCATTGTTCAAAACCTGTTCTCTGACCCACTCCATTATCCTCATTTCTTCATTTTCCCTGTATACTAGATGATTCCCTACTATCTACAAATATAACCATGTCTCCCCTAACATAAAAAAAAAAACCCTTGATTAAAGCATCTCTGTCAGATATCATAGCTATTAACTTATATTGCTCCTTACCTTCATGGCTAAGCTCCTTGGGAAAAGGCTGTCTACAATTAGCATCTCAACATTCCTTCCTCTCATTTTTTCTCAATTCTCTAGATTCTGGCTTACAACCTCATCATTCAACTGAAACATGTTAATTTCACATACGATGACATGGAGTTTCAGGCGGGTTGAATGACTCCACTAAGGTCACCCAAGTATTATGTAACAGTCATCAATGGAATCCATGTCTAACTTTATATCCACCATGATTTATTTAAATTGTAGTGTGCTGACTCATGGATTAGGTGTGAAGAGCCATGGCAGATATTGCTATGGATATAAAGTCAGCAACAACATTGTCCCTGCCATCAAGGGACTTGTATTTCAGTGATCTTTCATAATCTTGGCCCTTTCTTCATTGTGCTTTCCATGAAGCAAAATCAAAGTGATAGTGCTCATCGTAGGTAGTTCCTTTGACTTTGTCCAAAGTATTAAAAGAAAGGGTCAAAATGTAGCATAATATTTCTTATGAAATCTACAAGTTAATGGGAACAGTAACATTATTAAAAAAAAATAATCACATCTTATACCTGGAATAGCCCTCACAAATCATTGAATGCAATGCCCTCACCTTCCAGATGAAGAAACTTATTTCCAAACTGAAAGAAAGAAATCATTTAGATCAACCTTAACAAAGTAAGGAGATGATTATAGGTCAAGCAAAAAAAATATTGCAGAAAAGCAAGGAATAAGACTGGACCCTGTCTGAACCCTGTTAGATGAAGTGGAAACTGAAAAGGACTCTGTGATTTAAAAACAGATGGCAGAGGAGAAAAACACACTGCATATGAGAACAATCCTCTCTCAGAAACAAGCTAATGCCAACAATAACAAAAAAAAAAAATCACCTCCAGAATGAGTGGAGGGGTAGGAAATTCAAAGAAAAGTGGCTAAAAGTACCACAGGACCACAATATGGAATTATAAATATGAAAAAATAAAACAATGTTTTTAGACAGTTTGTGATTAATGATAGAAAACTTGGTTACAGGTAGCTGAAAGGTATATAATTTTTCATGACATAAGAGCCAGCAAAGATCGATTAATTAAATTAGATCAAAAGTAGGATTTTCTTTTTTCTCTCATTTCTCTTGTGGTACAGATGTTACCCCAGAGGGAATAGCAAGTGCATCTATTCTATTGTTTTAATTTAATTGGTGATGGGATTAGAATATGTACATTGAATGAAGGGGAAAAACATAAAGAATTGCATTTCCACAACCTCTTTCCTTGACATGCTTGGGTGGATATACTCCTTAAAGGGGCCTGAAATTGATGAAAAGTCATAATGAGCTATATCATAAAATGTTATCCACTGGGAAGCTTTACTATCATGTCATAACATCTGAAATGACCTTCAAAGACAATCCATATTCCTCCTTTTATTTTTTTTAATCCAGTTTAAAGAACAGTATGTGAAAGTATAGCACAGTGGATAGAGTGCTGGGGTAGGAATCTGGAAGGACTGGGCTCACATAATACCTCTAACACATGTATGACCCTGGACATGCCATTTCTCAGAGGCTATCTAATCCAATCCCTATTGCTTTAGAGATGTGGATAATGCGATGTGGGGAAGATATGTTATCTGTTCAAAGTCGCTATTCTCTAATAAAATATAAACACCTTGAAGGCATGGATGTTTCTGTTTTTCTCTTTACATTCCCAGCATCTAATGTAGTGTAGACACTTGAGAAATGTGTTTTGATTGATTACTAATTCTCATAAATGGAACACAGAACAAGAACATATACATTGTAATATTGAAGCAGTGGAATGATTGATTCAACTCCATAGTACTGCTGAAAAGGATTTGTCCTCAAGAATATGCCACCCTCAATAACTGAGGATAGACCTGTCATCCATGAATTTATATAGTCTCTACTGAGCTTTGTTATATGGAGGAAATATTGCAGAAAATAAGACCCGTTTCAATAAAATTTCATTAGGGTAATGAGGTAATAAGTTTAATGAGTATAATACCTATTGGGCAAGGTAATACACCCATAGTGACTGACAAATTATGGTACATAAAACTAATTAAATATTATTGTGCAATAGAGATGGATGAACATGAAAAACTTAAGGAAATATGGGACAACTTATATGAAATGTTGCAGAGGGAGGAAATCAGAGCCACAAGAACAACCATGTAAAGGCATCAAATATCCAGTTAATTACATTGGTTAACTTTCTGGTCTGTATACCAAAGACATCACAAAAATGGGAAAAGGACCCACATGTACAAAAATATATTTATCAGCTCTTTTTGTGGTGGCTAAGAATGGGAAATTGAAGGGAAACCCATCAATTGGGGAATGACTAGACAATTTGTGTTATATGAATGTAATGGAATAGTACCATTGTTCCATAAGAAATGATAAAGAGAAAGACTTCAGAAAAACCTGGAAAGACTTACATGAACTGATGCAGAGTGAAGTGAGCAGAACCAGGAGATCATTGTACAAAGTCATAGCAACATTGTGCAATGACCAACTTTGATAGACTTAACTCTTCTCAGTAATACAAGGATCTAAGACAATTCCAAAAGACTCATGATGGACAATGCAATTCACATCCAAAGAAAGAACTATGGAGTCTGAATGAAGATGGAAACAAACTACTTTCTCTCTCTCTCCCTCTCTCTCTGTCTCTGTCTCTCTGTTTCTTCTTTCTTGTGGTTTTTCCCTTTGGTTCTAATTCTTCTTTATGAGATGACTAATGAGGAAATATGCTTAACATGATTGTACATGCACAGCCTAAATCAAATTGCATGACACCTTGGAGAGGGGAGAGTGGAGTGAGGGGGAAAAATTTTAGAACTCAAAATCTTATAGAAGTGTATGTTGAAGACTAAAAACAAAAATTCTTTTAAAATTACATTGGCTAATGTTAGTTCTAGAAAGGAAAAGTTAAAGGATCTATCCCATATTTACACAAACTATTAAGGTTGACATGTAATTTACATTCACTAGTTGACTAGACTTAAAATAATCCTGTGAGGTAGCTTGTAAAGGCATGATAATTAGCATCATTTAAGGTGCTCATAGTCACATAACTAGTGAGTGTCAGAGGCAGAACTTTATAAACAGGAATTTGTGACTTCAAGTACACCACTCTATACAAAAGATTTTGCAGCCTTTATTTCAGGAAAAATAGGAAAGTATTTTCTGGTAGAGAAGGATTTGACAAGTTGGTAAGAAATCTGTGGTGTATCTAAACAAAATCTATCATTTTTTTTTAAAAAGCACTTTTGCTATATGTATTCAATCAATTAAGTCATCTTCCTGAAATGCAGACTGGCATAGAAGTATCTGGAAGGCTAGGTTTCAAGTCTCACTTATTAAATATACATATATATAATACACACATACACACATACATATATATTATACACACATATACACACATACATAAACATAGATATAAAGGTAGATATCTTTTATAGATAGAAACAGACATAGGCAGGTCTATTTCTATATGTAGATATAGATATGTGACCTCTCCTGGAAAGAAACACAAGGAACAATCCTAATAAAAGTCTGATATCCAAGAAATGCAAGGGATTGATCAGGACAAATATATAACACTAAGATCTATTCTCTAGCAGATAAATTAGCAAAGAATATGACAAGATTTCAAAAGAAGAAGACTAGCTGATATGTATTTGAAGAGATGCTTCAAATTGTTGATTGTAAGAGAAATGCAAATTAAAACAATGAATTTTACTTTACATCCAATAAATACAAACAAAAAAAAGGTGAAAAAATGGGAACAATGATGAAAGGAATGTGGGAATATAGGCACACTGAGACATGGATGTTAGAGCTACCAATTAGTCCAGATACTCCCAGGTATCGAGGCAGCTAGATGACAATGTGGGTAGACTACCAGGCCTGGAGTCAAGAAGACTTATCTTTGTGAATTCAAATCTAACTTCAGATACTTCCTAGCTGTGGGACCCTGTGCAAGTCACTTAAACCTATTTTCCTGAGTCCCTCATCTGTAAAATGAGGTGGAGAAGGAAACAGCAAACCACCTCAGGGTCTTTGCCAAGAAAACCTCACAATATGGTTTCAAAGAGTCAGGCACAACTGTTTGATATTATTCAATAAATGTGACTGAACTGTCCATAAATTTGAGTCAAGGATCTACTACTGCCCATATACTCCCCCAAAGAAGACAAAGAAGTCCAAGACAAAAATTGTATCAAAGACTTAAGAAAGAAATTAAAATTTAAAACAGTTCAAAATATTCACAGAGAATTAGAAACAAAATGACTACCCATCAACCGATTGGCTGAAAAACAGGCACATGAATTTGACAGGATTTTCAATGTGCAGTGAGAAACTGGGGCTGTGAAGAATTCAGAGAAACATGCAAAGAATTTTATAAACCAATGTAGAGTAAAATAAGCAGAACTAAATAAAAATTAAACAATGAAAAGGAAAAATTTCTGGAAAAAGGAATATTACTCCTGGTGAACAAATAATGAAAAGACATTCTCCTTAGGTGTGAGAGGTGGGATATTACTAAGGTGAAATGTTGTATATATTTTTTTATATATGGAGTAGCTAGGTGACACAGTATATAGAGTGCCACATCTGGAGTCAAGAACACTTGAGTTCAAATCCAACCACAGATATTCTGTAGCAGTGTATTTCTGGTCAAGTCACAACTTCTGTTTGTCTCAGTTTCCTCAACTGTAAAATGGGGATATTATCACATACCTCTAAGGATGAAATGAGAAAATTATTGTAAAGCACTAAGCAGAGTGTCTGGCACATAATAGGCACTATAAAAATGTTTATTACCTTCAGTTCTACCCTATCTCCTTGTGAGGTCCCTTCTAGCTACAACACCAAATGTTCTATGTTCTAGGGCCCATTCCAGCTACGATACTGCATGTTCTATGTTCTGAAATCCCTTCCGGTTACAGAACTTTTTTCTCTGTTCTACAGTCCCTTCGAGCTACAATACTGCACGTTCTATGCTGTAATGTCCCTTTAAGCTCTGATACTGCGTAGTTTATGTTCCAGGCTTTGTGTGCCTCTGCAATGGAGATAATAATACCACCTGCCTCCAATGGCTGTGAGGATAAAATGAGACTACATTTTTGTTTTATTTTGCTTTGTTTTAGGGAAGGAAATTGAGGTTGAGTGATTTGCGCAGGATTAGATAGCTAGTGACTATCAAGTAAGTATCTGAGGACATATTTGAATTCAGATCCTCCTGACTCCAGGGCTGGTACTGTATCCAAAGCACCACATAACTTCCCCATGAAAATATAATTGTAAAGCACTTAACACAGTACCTAGCACGTAAGTGTTACATAAATGCTGGCAACTGTTATTATCATTGTTATTAGTTACTTTTCTGCGTGTTTTGGTGACCTGGTTTTCTTTGATACAAGAGAGAGTTTAAATAGGTATATGGAAGGATTTTTCCATCAGAAATGACCAAGAAGCAAGGAAGAAAAATAAAGACTGACAAAATATGATTTTTAATAATGTGTATAGTTAGTTACCATCATCACCATTTCTTGTGCTGAAATTATTCTCCAGCAGTAACTTTGTACTTGACCATTATGACTTATTGAAGGGAAAAATAATTCTAATTTCTACAAGCTTGGCTGACCATAACAGAAAGTTTCCAGCTCGGCAAGTACAACATTGCTATTCTATTAAGAATGTAAAACATGTGGAGAGGCCACCGTGGAAAAGGTGATCTTAGAAGACAATACAGAGATAGATAAGCAATTTTTTAAAGGTATACTTTTGCAAGAAAACTCTAATTTTTTTGAGCAAAACACTACTTAAACAATATTAAGGAAACAACATTCTGGTTTTCTCCCATTATTTTTTTGGAAAAAGATTATTGAAAACTCTTTTAATATTTGCTCAATTAATCAACATTTATCAGGTGCCTACTGTATGCCAGGCACTACGCTTTTAAACACTGGAAAGAAGATAAATAAAGCTCATTTTTTAAAAGAGAAAAGTGTGATGAGATCACTGCTTTTAAATACAATTACAATACTATCATAGAGAAAATGGGTCACTAATTTTGTAAAAATAAATAAATAAATCAATGAAGCATTAGGTCTGAACACTTAATGTCTTAACAATTATATATAATCAACTTGTAAAAAAAAAGTGAAAGTTCATGACCCAACCATGAAAATGAGCTACTGATAAGTTAGACAAGCAAAAGAAAAGAAAAACAGGCATTTAAAGTAAAACTTATTTATAAGAATACATATATAGCAATTGTCATGTCTCTAATTAGAATTATACTGGTCTTGGAATCTAAAAAGCATACCTAAATATTTATTTATATTCTGTAATGTTCTCTACAAGTAACACAAAAAGACTGTACATTTTTCTAATTGTTTATTTTAAAAATATTTCCCTTTAAAAAGCATTTACTTATTTAGATTTTTGTGGAAAAAAAGAGAAAAAACAGAAATTAAGACAACTCATTACTTACTACACTGTCGTTCTGAAGATAGTACTGAAAAGAATCCTTGCCATAAAAAGATATTTTACTAATGGCATATAATCAAGCATGTACTTCATTACTCTTTAAAATGTACTGAAAATATTCAACAGTTATATAGAGATTGCAAAGAAAACAATGAAATTGATTTCCAACCATAATGCCTGTGATTTGTCTCATAAAATCTGGGGGAAAATTATTCCAAAGGAAAGAGCATGAAACGTATTGGATATTTATTCACATTTGATTTACATATGTTAAAATAACCTATTTTCTAAATTCTAGTAATCTTAATCGTGGCTAGTCATTGTGAGATTTTTTTCCTTTTTTTTTCCTTTAATGTAGCAAGTATCTTTGTAAGCTTTGATGATCATAATTATATTCATACAAATCACCCATATTTATGGATTTATTTTTCTCTAAAACACCAATATAAATTTTTATGTGCATGAAAATGATGAATATAAAAATAGAAGACATGGGGGCATAAGCAAGTTACTGAAAGAAGACCCATTATATAAAAAAATCAGGTGAGAATTATAGATCTGTCTCCTTTTTCCAGTCATTTTTCAAGACAACAGGAAATTGACATGTCTCTGATGAAAATCTGACCACAGACTATAAACAAAAACTGAAAAACCCAACTTGTAGTTTTAGGGAAGTGTAAATTCCATCAGGTCTTATTGTTTTAAAATAATTCATTTTGTTGTATTCTTACTTAATTCCAAACAAAGAGAAACTAAAAATAGAACTCTAGATAACACAGTTTTATCTAAGCCGCTCAGGAATAATAATTGAATTATTCAAATCTAGAAAAGGAAATCATCAAAAAATAAATATGCTTTTCCATCTACAGGCTATATGAATACAGAAGTCAGAAGACAGAAAATGTTGAGAAAAGGTAGTTATAAGGCATTTCTCCTTGATCTTGCAGATGATTTATCCACTCTGATTCTTTATGGCCCAGGTAGAGGCAAGAGAAGGTGAGAGAGGGAGAAAATGGCCCTTCTATGATCTGTCCTTATGGTATACTTGAAGATAGAAAAGTAGAGCCCATCTATTCAAGAAATCTCCTCTAGCTCCAACTCCTTCTTTCTCTATCTCATTAGCACTAAGGACAGGACCTACAATATTGGTGATATTTAGTAAGTGTTTATTGATTGATATCCCCAAGATGATATTAGGGAAAAAAAAAAAAAACAACTTGACTAGCACTAGCTTCATGGTTCTCAATATTTCCTCTTTATTAGGTGTAGAATACTGTAGTTGTAGAACTGAAATAGATGTTATAGTTCACCTTGTGATCCCCTTAATATACAAATGAGAAAACCAAGACCCAGAAAAGTTCTTTCTCTAGTGGAGCAGGACAGGGATTTGCCCTTAGCCCCATACTGTTTGAGAGTAAGCCTGATGGCTCAGTGAATAGAGTGCTGGAGTCAGGAACATCTGGGTTCAAATCTAGTTTCAAGTGCTTGCCAGCAGTGTGACTCCAGGTAGCTCATTTAACCTCTATATTCCTTAATCCACTGGAGAAGGAAACAGCAAACCACTCCAGTATCACTGCCAAGAAAACTCCATATGGGGGTCACGAAGAGTCAGGCATGACTGAACCAACAACTGCACCATCTGATAATTTTTATCCACGACTTGAAGAAAGGCAAAATGAATGCTTGTTGTATTTTCAGTTGACACTAATCAGAGAGAAGTAGATAGCATATATGATAACCAATTCAGGATTAAAAAGGATCTTGATGGGCTTAAAAATCTAGATTAAATCTAATAAGATTGACTTAAAGAGGCCTCAAAGAAGAGTTCTTTTCAGCGGGCAAAGATAATTCAATTGCTTAAACGTAGCATGGGGGATATATAACCAGAATTAATTGCATGTACAAAAGATCTGAGGGTTTCCATAAAGTACACACAGGAATCTGTATGAGTCCACAATGTGACATGACAGCCAACAGTGTCTTAGGTATAATGTCAGAGAATGTTCTGGGCAAACCAAATTGAGGTTTAGGGGGTTTTAAGGCTAGATGACACATTTTAATAGGGAAAATGGATGAAAGGAAGTATGTCTAAGGGACAGAATGAATAATAGGGAAGCAAGTGAAGTCCAGGTTGTGTTAGAATTAGCAGAAGGAACTGGTGACATCAATGCTAGAGGAGAGGGTCTAAAGGAACAAGATAACTGTTAATGAACCTGTACATGGTTTATTCCCATGGCAAGTAGGGATACTATTCGGTCTTCTTAGTTATAAAGAATAGAAAATATAAAGAGGGCTATTTTGCTTAGTCTAAAAATAATCTTATCTATAATTAGAGGTTTGGAAAGATCTCCCCCCCTCACTTCCTTCCTTGAAGGCCCTTGATGGCAGTAGCTTCCCCTTGCCTCTCATCAATCGACTGCTAGATGGGGAGGTTGTAGAGAAGATTTTTGTTAAGGCACAAGTGACATGAAATCATCTCTGTGGTGTTGTCAAACCTGAGGATTCTGGGGCTTCACATAACTAGCAGTTAGAGGTAGAATTCAGCTTCCAAACATACAAGTTCAGTGTTTTATCCATATCTTTTTTTCTCAGTGTAATAATGAAGTAACTTTTAAATTTTATTTTGAAAGAAACTTAGAGAAACACAGACATAGGGAGATAAACACAACCAAAGAGAGATTGAGAGAGGGGAAAGAGACAGGGACAAGTGAGTGACAGAGGCAGAGAGAAAGAGGCAGATGCAGATGAGAGATGAAACAGAGACACTTAGATACAGTGATAAAGTGAAAGATGCAGGAATCACTAAGAAATATACGTAAAATTTATTATATATAATATATTTAATTATATTATACTGCTAGTGGTACAATTAGCTACATCACTAAATATTATTTTATATGTTACACATTGCAAATTTTTACATGTTATTACAAATTTTTTTCATTTTATGGTAAGTAATATTTCTTTGACATCACATTCAGAAATTTCATACGATTATCCACAACTAGTTATGACTGAGATAAATAACTGGTTATGACAAAGACAAATCTCTTCATTATTACTGGGTCATAGACCTAGAAAATGTTGACATGCAAAATGAAAAGTACTCCAATATTGGAAGAATTCATGTAATACATGAAAATGAAGAAAAATAGCTCCATTTTATGTTTTTTAAAATATAGAATGGTTCTGATTGATCCATAGAAATTTGGATAATTTGGAAAGATTTAAATTTTAGTAACTCTAATAAAATGAGAAATTGATCATAAGATTTACTCACAAATATGACCCAGGATAATTTTAGCAAGGGTTGTTACAGTATAAAATGCATATTGAAGGAAGATTTACTTGCATAAATAGGAAAATAAACAAAGCTGAAATGTTAACAACAAAATCAAAGAAATAAAACCAAATAATTATTTTAAAGAAAAAGTCTTAAAATTTCTGCCTCCTCTATTGAGAGAAGGAACACAGTATAAAGGAAAGAACACAGTGGTATTGAAATCAGCGATCTGAGTTCAAATCATGGCTTTGCCACTTGTTATTTTCTGTAAGTATGTGAAAATCAGTTAACATTTTTTTCCAGTTTCTGTATCATTATTTTTATAAAATGAGTAAGGTGGATGAGATGACCTCTAAGGTTCAATGCAATAATACCATTCCACATGTGCGAAATGAACCTTCTTTATTTTAATATTATAAACACAATGATAATAACTTGAGGTGGACAAAAATGTATCAAGAGGAAAAATGTTTCTTTTTTATAAATAAAATTATGTTTTCAAAAATTAGTTTTATGAGTCACACAAAATCACAGTCCTTTAAGCTGGAATTGAGAGGATCCTGACATAATGTCTAAAGAGGCTTTAGAGTCCTGACAACTGGATTTCTATCTTGCCTCCACTCCATTCTAGCTAGAATTCAAATCATTTCACCTCTCATTGCCTGATCAACTCTTTAAGAACATAAATTACAGATAAATTGCACAATTTTATCAGTGTAAGAAATTGTCACAATGGGAATATACCATACTGATCAAATCATAGATCCAAACCCCATTCCCCCTCAAAAAGATACATTATTGCTCAAGTAAAAATTATAATTTAATTGATATAATTCTCAAGCATAAATTTGCTTTAAAGTATCTTATTATTACAACTGCTATAATGCTAAGTTCTCAATAGAATTATAAGATTGATTTTGCAAGATACCCACAAAAAATAATATTCACATTTGTCTTAAGTAAATATTTTACATTAGTGCAAATTTTATTCAAAATATCATTTTTAAATTACCTTTTCTGGAGTAAGAGGTTAGTTTTGAATATTCAGCTGCACATTACCTGTAAATAAAGGGACAGTTTTCAGCATTCCTCACAGAAATTAGAATTTTGTTAAAATTGGGAGTGCTAAACTCTATACAAACCATCAGAGGGAATATGAATTTGTCTGTGCTCTATCTAAACTTTCTGTAAGAACAGATTGCTCCAGTCTGTTTCAGTCATTTTAAAACTTGGAAATTTTTACACAAGTATTTGCCAGATCAGTAATGCTAAGAACAAAAACACTTAATTACAGTATGTTTTAAGTCACCTGCAGAAAGAATTAAAGCCTAAAAAGATCTACCCATTGGCCAGGGCATAGAAGAACAGGATGAAGCAAAGGAGTTCAGAGTCAAAGTTATCACAGAGGTTTAGTCACAGACCTGGGAAAGATATAGCCATGTCTCAGTCTCTGAAGTGTGGTTGGGGAGGGGGGAAAGGAGGGGATTAACTAATATGAACATTTCAGGCCATGGCAATGGCAGAAAAAAGGAGGTGAGGGCAGCAGTGAAAGTATGAGAAACTTCCCTCTGACTAGAGACCAGCAAATGTTAAATTAAACTCTCAGCATTCCCCTCAGATGTTGTCAGGAGGCCTGGCCATTTATCACCTACATAGGAGAATGACTTAGCGACCAGGCAAGCACTGTGCTTTGTTTGTTCTGAAGTTTGTTTTTGAGAGGAGTGCCATGTTATTTAGGCATACGTATTTGACTTGTTTCTCATCTCTACTGACTTGAGGTTTGTCTGGAAAAGGAAGATGTGACTATGGTGGAGGAGAGTGGTAGGGGGGAGGTGGGTTTCAGCAAGGAAGAACGCAAAGGAGAGCAAGGCGGGATTGCTAAGCAAGAGTCAGAGGTGGATGCGGAAATGGAAAATCAAGTGACCTTCCACAAGAAACTAGGCTTTCATCTGCCACAAAATCATAAGAAATCCCCAGCTCTTTGTACCTGACAGATCAAGCTATAAACATATCAACCTCCCTGCATGCTCATCTCTATGTATGCTTCACAACTATTGAGTTGAATGGGATAGATTTCAAAAGATATAGGCCTAAGTGAGTTACTTTATAAAAGTAAAATTCTAGGATGAACAAGAGGCACTAAAACTGTAATATCTGCAAATAAGGAAAATGAACTATTTGGTTTTTATGTGCAAAAAACTAAAGCCCTGCCTTGTGTGAAATTAAAAAAGTAAATTTTAGAAGGATATTAGGAGAAAGTCATAATACAGAGTGACTCCAGTTATCACTCATTCCTTTTCACAGACAAAGGCAACTCAATACCTAACAGCCCCCTTTCTATTATTTCTTTGGAACACTTGGGCATTTTTCGAAGAGCAATATAAAAGAGATCTAAATATTAAATTAAAAAAAAAAAAACCTAAACTAGAATCCAAATGGAAAATGTAAAGTTAGAAGTTAATTAAGTAAATTAATGGCATGTACAAAAATGCAAGGATCACCAAAAGCAGATCTTTGTACTATATTTCTCTCAATACTGTGTGTTTCTGTTATAAATACTTTTGAATGAACACTTTGAATAATTTAGACAATATAAGCTCCCTCCCCCCAAAAAAATCTTGGACTCAACTCTATACTTCATACCAGGGTTCAGCAAACTATGTCTCCATGGTCAGCTCTAGCCCACTTTCTTTTTTCTTATAGTCTGTGATTTAAGAATTTATTTTTCATTTTCAAAGACAATAAAACTTTAATTAGAAATGTAAAAAAAAAAAACTCACATTCTTAGCTGGGTCATGAAAAAGCAGGGCGTGGACTAGCTACCTGCTAGAGTTTGCTGACCCAGGAGTAACGGTAATTGATAAAGGGGGGAGGGGTATACCACAAAGTTATTACAAGGGGTCCCTGAGTTAATATGCACACTGAGTCTGGCCTTTTTTATTGCAATTCATTCCAACAAAATCTGCAGCGTGACTCGAGAAAATAAATAAACACACCTTCTGTAGACTGTATAAAGAGCACCTTGCAAGGAGGATTCTGGGAAGATGGCAGAGTAGGTAAAAGAAATGCCCTGAAGCATTAGAACAAGAGAGGAAAGTAGAAATAAGAAAAACATCCACTGATAACCATATAAAAGAGATCCTACATGGAGAAACCTTAAGAATATATAGTCAAATCTGAAACCCTCAGCTCAAGGACAAAATATTATAAGCAACAAGAAAAAAATTACATGTGGTGTTACCACAATTAGGAGGACAAAAGATCTAACAGAGATGACACTAAAAGACTGCAGGTCTTGGAACACTATGTATCCAAGAGCAAAAGACCTGAGGTTCTCGCCAAAAATATCATACCCAGTAAATTTAAGCATAATTGTAAATGAAAAAAAATGGATATTTATTGAGTTGTCAGATGAACATTGAACACGGTTCACTGTACTTGAATTCTTGAATGTGGCAGGAATAACCCAGCTGAAGTAAAAAATCACAACTGGTCATGATGAGAGTATACTATAACCTCTGTGACAACAACAGAAGGAAGAGGAAGCTCCTACAATTACATAAGCAGGAGGAGACTCTCAAAGTCTTGTGGAAAGTAGGTTATAATTCAACAGACTTTGGTTCATCAAAGATTAATTGAGCAGCACTTAAGTTCCATGCACTATGTTAAGTGATGAGAAAACAAAGACAAAACTAAACAGAACCTGCCCTCCACCGGTGGTCTCTTTACTGGGGAATACATACACATATAATACAAATAATACATATAATACAATGCATATACATATAATACAAAGTAAACAAAGTGAGAGCCCTAATATAGGGGAGAGGCAATCAAGGTAGGCTTTGCAAAAGAAGCACCAATTGAACTAAGTTTGAAAGAAGAGGAGTTTTCAGAAGGATTGAAATGATAAGAGAGCACATGCCAGGAATAAGGAATGACTTGGGCTTCCCTGTGAAGAGGGGGATCCAACGATAACCTAGTGCTACTGAGACAAAATTGGGTGTGTCTCTATATACCCGATATATACTGGGTACAGATTTATGGATTGTATGTAGAATAACAAACTTGGTGTCCAAAAAATACCTTAAGAGTCTAGAATAATTGGCAGAACTCTAATTTAACAAATAAATATAAAGTCTTAAAATTAGATTCACTTAATTAAGAATTCTTTTTTCCAAGAAACTGTAGAGGATGGTGAAGATAGACAATTATTCACTGGGAAAATCTTGACCTCTTAGGGACCTACATACTCAGCATAAGTCAGCAAAATGGTAGCAATGAATCAAAAGACAAAAACCTAATGTGATGCTTGAGACCTGTATGAACCAGAGAATGTGGGTGGAAGGAAGGAAGGAAGAGGGAAGGAAGGAAAGAAAGAAAAAAAAGAGAATTCAAAATGGAGAGTACGAGAAAAATCCTTTTTGAAAAGGGGTGCAAAAATAAAATTTTTAAAAATAATGAGTGGAATTTGTGGAAGGAAAGGTGAAAAAGTTCAAATATATTTCATTGACAGAGAAGAAAAAAGAGAGGAAGAATTAAATAGCCAGATAAAAGTAGGAAAGGAAAAAAAGGAATAAAATTCCAAAGGGACAGGGGTAACAAATGGGTGTGGAAATTGGGGTTGAGGGAAAGAAAACCAGTGAGAATAATACCATCTTTAAAAGATTAAGTTAAAACAACTGAAGATACATAGTACTATATTTATTGAAGGAGGAAAAACATAACTTGAAATAAAATATCAGACAAATGGAGGAAAATATAAACTTAACTCTCATATCTTTAAATATAAATGGAACACAATACAATAAAATGAAAGAGTGACAAATTGAATAAAAGCAAAACCCATCAATCTTTTGCTTACAAGAAACACATTTAAAAAACAAAGACAAAAACAAAGCAAAAACCAAAATAAAAACAAATGCTACATTATAAACCTTTTTAGTGATTTAGTCCCACAGGAAATAATATGACTGTCATCAGCTGAAGGAAAATAAAAATGCAGACAGGGAGGGCATGAAGAGCTGTAGAAGGCTGGGAGGTGGGAGATAGGGATCATCTGCTGGATTACAGATTTTATCAATCAGCCAATAAATAAATATTTTTTAAGTACCTACTATATCTCAGGCACTATGCTAAGTGCTAGGGATACAAAAACAGGCAAAAGACAGTCTCTACCCTAGAGGAATGTACAGCCTAACCGGGGCAACCACACGCAGACAAATGTATACAGAGAAAGCTATAAACAAGATAAATAGGAAATAATTAAGAGGGAAACCACTGGAATTAAGAGGGGGTAAGGAAGATTTTCTGTCAAAAGTGACATTTTAGTTGGAAATTAATGGGGAGCTCAATAGTTGGGGCAGAAAAGGGAGAGTGTTCCAGGGATGGGGAAAAACCAGAGAAAATGCCTGGTGCCACATATGAATTGTAAAGAACAGAAAAGCAAAGCTGATAACCAAGAAGCCTGAGTTGTGGGAATCAGGAAAAGAGCAAAAAAAAAAAAAAAAACCCACCACAGTGTACTGGAAACTAGAGCTCGGTGGACTGGTGGGAGAAGAACACAGAGAGGGGAACTACTTGGAAGCATAAATTTATAATTTCTGAGAATCCACCAACTTCAAGAGACAAACAATGCCCAGGAAGTCATGGAGTAGTACAGAAATGTGGAAGAATGAACCTTAATTTCACCCTCCTAGGATATTACCCAAGATAATGCTACAAATTATGGACACCATTCAGGTTTCCATAGAATGTTTACTCTCTGTGGATGGGTGCAATGAAAAGATACCCCAAGAAGTGAGAGTTCTCCCCAAAATATTTAGGATTTTCTTCTCAGGAGGGATCATCTGATGTACAATTTACACTTAAATTTAATTCCAGAAAATATAGTATGATATTTATATTTTGTGAGAAGACAGACTACATATAATGCAGGAGAGTTTTAAAGGCTCACACACAAGGAGTGAACTTTTCCAAGCTTGGCCAGAGAACAAGATTCTTCCTCCCAGCTCAGCTGCCAATGTATTTTCCTTGAGTCTCTCGTCTAATAATTATTTTGACTTTTATTGCATTTATTTATATCCATGTCATATGTCCTTTATGAAATTATCCTGAAGGACAGAATCCACATACATTTTGTTTTTGTCTGACACCCAGAGCTAATAGCAGTGGCACGTAGGGCAAAATTCTGAATTTTGAGTGGGAGGAAATGAGTTTAAAACCTGACCCTTGTATTTACTCTTTTTGTGACCTTGAAGAGGTCACAAACTCTCTGGGTCTTAGTTCTGTCATCTGTAAAATAAAGAAGACATTTTGGGTCCCTTCCATTTTACTATCTAGGATTCATTGGCTGATACTCCAAGATAAATGCGTAATACATGGTTATTATATTTATTTGTTTCAAATGCATACGTACACATATCTACACAGACAGACATATGTATGTATGTATGCATGTGTATATGTATGCATTTATTTTGCATTTGAAGCAAGGAGTTAGCATGATGCAGTGTTTATGACATCGGACTTGGAGTCTGGGTAGACAGAGTTCAAACCCTGCATCAGATATTTAATAGCATGTGACTCAAGGCAAGTTACTTAACTTCTCTGTGTGTCGGTTTTCTTATTTTTAAGTGAGACGGTTGGGTTAGATAGTTGTAAAGGTTCAGCTCCTAACTTATCATTTTATGAATAAACATTTGAAAACAAGTACTCCATAATGAAATATATGTGGGTACACATACAGAACCAAACAAAAATAATTTTCTTTGATGTTTAAAAAACAGACTATGGATTTCCTGTGATAATTTATTCCTTTGTGCCTTCTAAAGCCTTCAGTGAAATCTGAGACAATTGTTATCAAGCATACAGATGAATCATGGGAGAGGAAAGCTCATCTTTTTTTTTTTTTTCCAAATATGGTGGGTTTGTTTGTTTGTTTGTTTGTTTGTTTTTTTACAAATTAATAAAAGGGTGAAGAATTATTGCGGAGAAGAATTTAAAGATACTTTGTCATTGCTTCAAGTTAAAAAGAAAGAAATAGCTAAACTATTTTTATATGAATTCCATATATATCTTTTTTAGGTTTGTATGAAAGAAAATAGAACATGACACCGAGAGAGAAATGTATAAAGGAGGGGGAAAGATAAAATTGACAACAATATGTGTGTGTGTGTGTGTGTGTGTGTGTGTGTGTGTGTGTGTGTGTGTGTGTAGTCAACCACATAGACAAATACCCAGGTATTTTTTATTAGCAACCAATGAAAATGAAAAAAAAAAGTCTTTTCCGAAAGAAGGCCATCAAAGGGAAATCATGTTCAAGAAACTTTTGAGAAAATTTTCTCTATCTAGGTGTTGTATCATGTCTTGTCAGCTCCCTAATAGGATTTTGAATGAGTTCTCTTTACAAGGGGATCACCACCTGCCGTTATCAAAGTTTAGCTGGCCAGAAGCAGGAAAAAAGGACAAAGTTGGAAACAGTACCTTGGACAGAAACATCATATTATGGAGATGACTCCAGAGTTTAATGGACCAGCCAAGGCAAATCCAAGTGTGGCTCGAAGACTTATTAAATATATTAACTAAAGGTTTTCTAGCCAGACTGGAGGATATTCTTCCAAAAATCAAAATACCATTTGAGAAATTGACCTCACATAATAGCAAAGATGACAAGAACAGTCTAGTAAGCTGCTGAACAGAGTGAGAAGTTTTATAGGACCTGAGAGCTAGCAAATAAACCCTATTTTAATTATTCAGGCATTTATAATTTAAATTCTGGTCTTGCTTTTTACTCTAACTAGTTGCCTTTTTGTCTTCTCACTGTTCATTAGAGCCTAGATGTTGTTAAACCCTATGCCATACTTTTTGTAGAAGAAAAGGACTGGACACCAAATGGATGCCCCTTTATCAATCAGGGAATGGCCAGATGAACCCTAGTCCATTAATATGATTGAATATTATTGCAGATTGATGAATATGAAAACTTCAAAGAAGCTTGAGAGGATATTTGAAATGATGAACAGTGGAATAAGAATCACATAAATAAAATATATGACCACAATGATATAATTGGAAAACAAAACAAACAAAAATATACCAGAGCTAAATTTTATGAAAAAGATAACGGTTTAGTTTGACTCTGGAGATCAATTAAGAAAAATGTTCTTCCCTCTTATTTTTGCAGACATGGGGGAAGATGGATGTGAAGTGTTGCATATTCTCTAAGACATGGCTGATATATTGATTGGTTATGCTAAATTATTTTCACTCTTTTTTATCTTTGTAACAAGGCATAGCTTTCTAGATAGGGGCAGGCAGAAGGATATGTTCAGAAATGGAGGTGATAAAAAACAAAAAATGTAAATAAACCTAAGTTAAAAAAAATAACATGTCTGCTGCTTTGTTGCCATTTTAAGTACAAATGTGTTTGCCAAGGTGGAGTGTTGAAACAGGCAGATGTACATTGTGTGTACCCTCTTCATTTTCCAAGTTATCTTTCCATGCCTGTCTCCAGCATTCTCATAGAGAATGATGAATTGGTCCATCTTATATACAGCACTCTGTCTTCCAATGAAATATTTGGCTCTTTTCACAAAGGCAGTAATGTACACAGGCATACTCAGTACCTTCTGGCAAACAACCATTCTAGCCCTAGTGGATTGTTGTTCCCTGGTACTCATCCTGCCTTCTTCTAAATCTTGGAATTTTTGCAGGGTATCCCAGCTGTTTGCAACATTCCTATCCCTACTCCCTCATCTATACACCCCGCACCCTCCCACACACACCTGTTATAATCTTTTTCCTTTTTGCAGGAAGCAAGCAATCAAGGAGTATTTTTACTTGTGTATTATGTGTGAAGATGACTTTATTAGGCACTCGGGAGTTACAAAATTTAGATCTGAAATGGTCCCTACTCTCAAGAAGTTTCTGTTAAAGGGAGAGGATAAGAAACCAATTCAGTTAGCTATAATACACAATCGTATCTTTTAATTATAAAACAAATCTGAGTTCTGAGGAAGGTCATCCCACAGAGATCAAGAGAGGCTTGCTGGAGAAGGTTTTGTTTGGGTGGGCTTTGAAAAATAATTAAGAGAGGGAACCTCTCAAAGCCCCATGCAAATATCTAAGCCCTTAAATTTCAGGTTCTATTGAATTAGTAGAAAGAGTTTCGACATCATCCATATATTAATGAACTCACAGTTATAGACCAGATTTAAAAATTAATAAATAAAGAGCTTGACAGAGAAATACAAAAGAGAGAGAAAACATTTTAGGCATAAAGATCAAAGTAAGGCAAGTAGGACCAATGAATTTTCAGGGGGCAATAGAGTTTTCAGTTGGATCTGAGAGTGGGAGCAAAAGAATCTAATATGAGATCAATCATACGTGGGCGGGAGGAGAATTGTGCTAGGTTGTAGAGGGCCTTGTAAGTCAAGCAAAGAACTGTGGATTTTACTCCAGAGGGAAAAAGAACTTGGCCCAGGGGCTACTTTCTTTGAAGTCTTTATAAATTCCTCTCCACCCCACCCCCAAGCAGAAAATGAACCCAATTTTTCATCCAACTCTCTGTTCTACTTCTCCAATGACATATTATATTTATTTCCATACATCTTAGCACCCCCAAAACCCGCATCCCCTCACCATGAACACAAGCACGTTACATTGTATGCTTCATGTGGTTTGTGTCACTTAACTCCAGGGCCTAACCTAATGTGCTGCCAAAAAAAAATTGCTTAATAAAAGTTTACTAGATGTGGAATCAAGATGGTGGAGCAGCAGGAAGAAATACAGTGAGCTTCCCACCCCTCTTTCTCCCAAATTAAAAAGCAAACACAATTCCAAACATCTAAAAAACTCATGAAACTGAATCCTGATGATCAAAGAAAAGTTACAGCCAATCAATTTTCCAGCTCAGGTTGGCATAGTTAGATATACGGAGAAGCTGAACCCAAAGAAATGGCGGGACAGCCTAGTGTGGTAAATGGAGTTCTGGGCTGAGATTCAGGAGGTGGTTGGACCATTCAGATCTAAATATCTGATTCTAAATCTCACTTCAAATAAGCACTAGCTCTGAGACTAGCACATAATAAGTGGTTAATAAAGGTTTGTTTCCCTCCTTCCTTCTTTCCTTCCTCCCCTCCATCCTCCCTCCCTCTCTTTTCTTTCTCCCTCCCTCCCTTCCTTCCTTCCTTCTCTCCTTTCTTCCTTTTCTCCTTTCTTGCTTCCATTCTTTTTCCTTCCTCTCTCCCACCTTTCTTTCTTCTTTTCTTCCTTCCCTCCTTTCTTCCTTCCCTCCTTCCTTCTTCCTTGAGGAAGCCACTTCACTGAGTTCAGTTTCTTCATCTATAAAATGAAGAGGCTTGAAAGCAATTATCCTAAATCTACTAAGGTAGAGTATGGTCATAATCTTTACTGGTGATGGTGGTGTCCACACCAAGTAAATCATGGATCCTTCAGGTATCAAAGTAGTCTAAAGCAAAGTAAAAATACAGAACATGTGCCTTCTTTAACTTGGTTGTTGGAGAGGAACCATCACTCTTCCATCAGTGGGGTCTAGTGACAAGCATGCTGAACTGGGAATCAGAAGAGCTGGGGTCCCTTTCTTGCACTGGCTTTTAAGAGTCCTAGGATTGTTGAGGACTCATTTAGCTTCTCTTGCCCTCTGTGCCTTAGCTGATAAGATTTGGAAAGTAGCATTAACGTTTCCTTCCTTTCAGGATTACTTTGAGGAGCAAATGAGAAATAAAATCTATGCAAAGGGCTTTGTAATCACAAAATGCTACAGAAATGTGAGAGAGGATAATAATGGTGATTACCATCTATGTTAGGGGCAATAATAGTGGTTAGCATCTATATAATGTTTTAAGATTTACAGCATGCGTTACATATATGAATTCCTTTATCTTCCTAAAGGCTTGTAGATAGATGTTACTATTACAATCATTTTTAGATGAGATAACTGAAGCAAACAGATATTAAGTGACTTATTCAGGATCACAAAGCTACTTGTAGAGCCTGAGAAAGGATTCAAACTCAGGTCTTCCTGACTCCAAATCAGGCCCTGAATATCACAACATTTCTTTGGTAAAGGGAACTCCCCAATGAAGAAACTTCCTGTTCTGATTCAGGCCAGCAGTGTCTCTCTGATTTATATACATATCCATTTGGACCAGGATCTGTGATCTTAATTAAGACTTTGCTATGAGATAATGAAAGAGCTCAAGCAGTTACTGGCTTTATATTGATTACCTACAACATGGTTCTTAAGCTTTTTGTGTATCTCAAACCCTACTCACCAGTAGTCCAGGAAAGTCCATAGACTCCTTAGAATAATGAATTTCTAATTCCTTCAATAACCGATTATATTAAATTACAGTTATATCCCTATGTATCTACGGATTCGGAGATAGGTAGACAGAGATTGAAATATTGACATATTAACAAGTTTATGAATCACAGGTTATGATGAACCTCTGACATAGATGATAATATACACACACCACCAAGCCCTAGGCAGGGATAGAAGATTTCAATGTGGTCAGAGGGCTTTGAAAAGAACACCAGCAGTCTACAACAAAATGTTCACAATATGTACATTGATATGAAATGAAAAGCCAATTGCTGAACCCAGACTCTGATCAGTTCAGAGCCTCATACAATACAAATAAATCCACATCAATTTCAACAGTCCCTCGGAGTTTTGTTTTGTTTTTTTTTCTTTCTCTAATGGCTGCCTCATCTCAATAGCAGCTAGTACCGACCTCTATTTAGTTTAAAAATGTGATGATAACAGCCTGAGCTGCCAGCCATGGTTGGATGGTTGTAGTGTGTTTAACGGGTGCCCCATTGACCACCTTTTTAGTGTGTGAGCTGAGATTTCTATCAATTGTATTTCTGAGTGCCACAGTAGGAAATGAAAATACTCTCTCATTTTATAAAAGTGGAATCTGCGACCTAGTGGTAAAAGACTTCCCAGCCATTTATGGGACCCATTTTCCTCTAGCTATTTCACCACAGTGTTATCCCACTTGAGAATGTTGTCACTCTTGATTCTCATTAGGAACGGGCAGTGGCTTTGCTGCAACTTGTTTTGTTAATTTAGTCTTCATAGCCTGGTCTCACCCTATCTCGTCAATATAATTTTCTCATTGTTCCCTCATACAGATCCTCTTCTCCATCCAAGCTGATCTCCTCCCTCCTTGCTCCCTCCTTTCTCCACTTCTGCCGGGTGCATAGTCATCCTCATAAATGAATTGCCCTCCCACTTCTCTGCCAATTCATGCTGATCACACCTTCAAAGCTCCATCAGAATGTCCATTCAGATTAAACACATTAGAAGCTGAGCGTTTCTTTATTTGGTTTTTGCTAAGCATGTGTTGCTACCTCTATCATCAGTGCTATCATTATTATTAGTAGTAGTGATATTTATTATTATTATTTATCATTATTATTATATACCAGTACAGTGGATAGAGTGCTAGACCTGGAATCCGGACAACTTGACTTCACATATGGCCTAAGATACATACTAGCTGTGTAACCCTGGGTAATTAACCTAACCTTTGTATGCTTTAGCTTCTTCAATTATAAAATGCGGATAAAGGTAGCACCTACCTCCCACAGCTGTTTCATTATTTTATTTTATTTTTTATCAATTATATGGAAAATATTTAACACAAGATCCTTTCCATATGCAAATGAGCATTTCTATATAAATGTCTTTGATGGAGAACTTGCTCAGTTGACTTGTGTTGATAGAGGGAGTTTCCTATTGGAAGTTCCTTAAATCAATGAAAGTACTAGTCCAAATATATGCACATACACACAAATGTATACACACACATATATGTGTGTGCATCTTGTTATCCTTGTATAAGAATCTTGTTAAATGATGTTTCTGAAGTGTATAATGTAGAAGCAGTAGCCAAAAAATAACCCATCAGGGTCAGCACAATGGAAGACACCCTTGATATAAAGTGATAAAAACACATCTCCTAACCAACTTAGCCCATTTTTGACATATAACTTAAAACTGAACTAAAATTTTTGGGACATGGTATATAAATAGGGAGAGGGATTGGCCTATGATTTAACTGATATAGGGGATTCCTGAGTGGAGAAATTGCCTCTATCAGTGCCTTCTCTGATGCCTTCTCTGTTGATATCTTCTTTGCCAATTGGAGACTTATAGTGTTACTAAGACCACTGAGATGCACAAATTCAGCATATATCAGAGGCAGGATCTGTACCCAGAACTTCCTGATTTTAAAGCTTGCTCTCTAACCACTAGGCTATGTTCCCTCTTGGGCATGATTATTCCCATTTTCCAGCTGAGGAAGGTAGAGTTCTGGATAGTTCAGTTATTTACCTGTGGTTATATAGTAAGTAAATCTTGGAAACTCGACTTCGACTCAGATCTTTTTAACTCCAAGTCCCCTATTCTTTACACTACCCTCTATTCTCCAGCTGCCTCATTTTCAGCTGCTTTGCAGTTAAGCTGTCTATCTATAGTTTCCACAAATTAGAATGTGAGCTCTTCAAGATTAAGAAATAACTCTCTGCTTTGTTTTATCCATATTGAATAGTGCTTTATTTAGGGTGAGCAGTTAATAAATGATTTTCATTCATTCATTCACTACACTATCAGTAATGCACTATGCAGACACACTCACGAGATTTACCTGATCAATGTTGTCTTAAAATAACATCACAAATAATAACCATAATCCATGATTAAGTTGTGAAACCTTATTATAATATCATTCAGTAATTGTTCCAATGGAGATAACTACCCTCCACAATACTACTTCAACTAATTTTCTATTTCCCATGAAACCACACATATTAGATGAGGTATGGTTGTTCTCGGCTCATAGAATCTTAGAAATCATCAATCTAGATGATTATTATCACGTTACTTGGGAAAATATAGTTGGTCCAATTGTAGAATATGCTTTAATATTTGTCTGTGTCTCTCAAGCTTCATCCATGTTATATTTGATAATTTCATTCAATTTGTATTTTCTGAATCCAGTTTTTTCATTTATAGCTTTACAAGACATTGTCATGCTTAAAATGAACAATTAATAAGCTCAACCTTTAATTGTCAACATATTAAAATTTTCAAAATTTCTTGCAAATAAAATTATTTCCTACAAAAATAGTGCTAAATTTAAAAATACACAATTTAAGAAGACATATCACATACTATACAAAATTCTGCTTTACCCCTTCTAAATATTGGTACCTAGAAGCTATAATAAATAGATCTTAATTAGGCAGGCAGATTTTAATATATAATAATTTTCTTTGTCTTCATTCAAGGCAGATAGATTGTTAAATTAACCAGTGGTCTTCCCTGTAAAGTGGTTTGATGTAAATGCCAGAACCACATAGGGACCTCAAGGATAGTGTTACATACATTATTACTACAGGAGAGGCAATGTGGTACACCAATTATTAATTTCCCTCAGTACATTGGATAGACAGCACTAGATTTAAAGTCACTCAGGACTCAGATCTCCCTTAAGGATACCCATGTCTTGGGCTAAGAGACTTGGGCAAGTCACTTACTTTACCATGGTTTCCAATTCTGTAAATTCAGGGGGTTGGACTAGATGGCCTCTACTATCCTTGTCCCACTCTAAATCTATAATCCTATTATCAAATCTTGTCACTATTTGTAGAATCTAAAGTTCCAAGAATAAAGTTTGACAAAGAAATCTGCCTGTACATGTTTGTGAATAGGAGAACAGACAGAAAACCTCACAGACATGATGTAATAGAGGTAATGATAATTTGGGGAATATGAAAAGAAAATGGTGACTTTGTTGTGACCTCTTCCATCTTGTCCAATTCATTTGTTAAGAGGTCACACTCTCAAAACCTCCTAGGGGTAGAGGGAGAAGGAATGGAAGCCAGTGATCATCCATTTCTCACATACACAAATACAATTTCCCATTCTCTGGAGTGGTTGCAAATTCCCCTACCAGTTTTTCATGAAGGACTAATGTCCTCTTCTCCCCTTTTATTCTGAAAGAAATAATAATTCATTGGGAAGTGAAATTAGGGCTCTCTGGGAGTCACATGTAGAGTATTCATTTTAGAATAATCTGAGATGGTGTAATACCTCAATCAATTCCATGTTCCTGCCTAATTGTTCTGCTTCACCAAATATTATGTTGAAGTCACGCCCATCAGGTTTGGTTGGGTTAAAGAGGCATTGTCAGGGGCTCATGAGCTATTGTTTAAGTAGATGATTAGTCCCATTAACCTGAGTGTACCAAAGAGGACAGTCATGCTGAGGGACCTCAAGTGTGACATATAAACCTTATCAGTTTCTTCAACCATCAAATGAGAGGGATGGACTGTCTTCTAAGGTGACTTCTAATTTGCTATTCTATGACTGATTCTAAGATTGCAAAAACCTAGTACCTAACCAATTGTTGGAAATTCTATGCAATTAATTTTATGGGGATATGTGAGAAATAGCTGTTAAACCCTAAAAATCTCAGGGGAAAAAAAGAACTATATAAAATCTGTAATTTGGCTCAAATAACCCCAATTTCCCTAAGACCTAATTGATTGAAATGAGCTGAAAACTTATCGTCATTTCAAGTAGGTTTTAGTTTTTCCACTCTTTGAAAATTTAAATTACCTTTTAATCATTATCAACTCTGTACCAGAACCCAATGGCCCAAGCAACCCTTAGTCTGACTTCAACTCAGACTATCCATTTGTTTCTCATGAGAATAAGATGTTGCCATTGTATATTTGTTAAATTAGAATGGCAATTTTTTCCTCAGGAATCTTCTAATTTTGTTCCAATCACTGGAGTCATGTTTATGTATTTCCTTGCATAGACACACTTTTCCCTCAGAGAACTCTTGAGAATAGAACCTTTCTATCAGATGATTGAATATCAAACAGGGAGATGACTAGCCGGTTAGGTTAAAAATATGAAAAGGCATTTACATTTAAACATAAAGGAGACCATCTGAATGACAAAGTATGTGGGAGGGAGATGTATGAAATTGGAAAACTTCTGAATTTTTTTTCAATCTTTCTCTTTAAGCAAAAATATTGAAGTGAAACCTATTTTGACAATTTTTGTGTACTAGTCCAGATCTCTCTCTTCCTCCTGCTCATTTCTGGGCCCAGCTCTTGTCTAGCTTCAGTGTGTGTGTGTGTGTGTGTGTGTGTGTGTGTGTGTGTGTGTGTGTGTGTGTGTGTGTGTGTGTGTGTGTACGCATATGTTAACCTACATTGTATATAGTGCTGTAAATAGCTGGCTTCATCATTAAAAAGAATTGAATTTAAATCCTACCTTTAAACTATCCTGACTGTGAGACTTTGGGTAAATCACTTACCCCTTCAGTGCTCTATAAAACTGCTCACCACACACCAAACTGTATTGATAGACAGAGTTTCCACTATTTTCAAATTCACAGTAAGTTAATCACAGAGCCGATCTCTACCCCCTCCCCTTTGATATACTCTTTTCTGTATAAGTTTATTTGTTCTCATGGAGAAATTAAAGGTGTAACAAACATAGTACCAGAACTGGAGTTAGGAAGCTGTGAGTTCAAATCCAGCTGCAGACACTTACTAGCTTGGAAAGTCACTTGACTTGTATCTACCTCAGTTTCCTTATCTTTGAATGGAGATAAAATAGCACCTATCTCCTAGAATTTTGTGAGGATAAAATGAGATAAGATTTGTATAACATTTTGCAAAACTTAAGGTGTTAGGAACTCTAAGAGTTTCCTTAGGCAAGTATCCTAGTTCCTACAGTTGGGTGATGACAGTTTTGATTGCATCAGTATTGCAGAGCTTCCTGAATGAAATCTGTAATCATCCCAATATCAACCCTGGAAAAATCAGATGGACGAACAACATTTATAGCACACACTACAGTATTTTGACCAGACAACTGATTCCATCAGTTCAAGCAATTGCTTGTAAGTAAACCTCTTCCATTGTTATAAGTAGTCAACTTCCCTGCAGCTTATAGATTTGAGGTGATCAGGCTGTAAGTAACTTGTTCAGGGATACCCCACAAATGTATGTCAGCTAGAGACAACTTAAATCCAATTATTGCTAAATATACTATTGTAAGTAGACTTTAAACTGACCTTGCATATAGTGGATAGAGGAAATCAGGTTGGACTTACTGCCTTTGAGGATTGATAAAGTTATTTTAACAACTTCATCGTTCTTTTTGACACTATGACCCTTTTCTTCCTGTGTTGTGGTACAGCTGTGAGTCATGAAGCATCGGAGCATCTTAGGAATTGAAGTGGAGAATATTCCAAGGACAATGGAGAAAAGCATGGTGGGTATGAGCAGGCTGTAAGACATTATAGATGCTGAATTATGCAGAAGTGGTATAAAGGATACCATTAAGAAAATGTATGACCAAAAAGAGGAGATTGCCTGAGCATGAAGGATAACTGATTGACAGCATGGGTGCTTCATTGGTGTAATTGAGATGTCAGAAGAATTCTAGGAAGGATGCCAGCATCCTGGATGAAACCTTATGGTGACCTAATGGGAGGACTTAGATAATAAAACCATCAGATACACAAGCATAGATGGGTCGGGACCTGATTCTTTGGAGAAAATTCATATATCCAAGAGATTTCATATTATAGAATTAGAGTATTGGAGATTATATGAACATAGGGAAACTGAAGGGTCAAGTCTTATCCCTTGCAGGGATAAGGGATAACTTTTAGGAGAGGCTATTCCTGAGCAATTAGTTTCAGACAAAAACTGGTTAGCCGCCCTCTTTCTAAATTGGAGCAAACAAGCCTTCAGTGGTGCTGCTGAGTGCACTGCTGTGTAGGCAGGCTGTGGTTGATTGGTTCTATCAAAAGTTATGGTCAGAATCATTCTGTAATGACTCTTCCCAAGCACACAGCTAGAGCCCAAGCTTTTGGGAAAGCTTGTTGAAATGAATACAGAACTAAAATTGAGAAGAGAAAAACCTGGGTTTGAGAATTGATTCTAGTATGCTTGGCTCTACACCATATTAATTAACATGCAACATTACCCTAGAATGTTTCCTAGATGTGTCATGTATTCTCTTGCTATCACTGGCCATAATGGTCACATCAAAAAGTCTTTTTAGCATGTATGCAAAAGACCAGACATAGAGATATTTGGAAGTCTACTGACAGATAATGTAAAGATTCAGATTTAACCATTCTGACTGTATCCAATTATAACCTTAACAATAAATGCGCAAGACTGTTTGTTGCTATTACGTTTCTGAGGCTCTGAGCCATGTTGCAGTGGGATACTGATTTACATTATCTTAATGTCTTTTTCTTCACCTAGTCTTATAATTGTGTGTCAGTTCTTTAGAGGTAGCTAGGTGGTTCTGTGGATAGAGCACTGGGCCTGGGGTCAGGAAGATGTGAGTTGAAATGTGGTTTCAGGCACTTACAAGTTACAACCCTGGGCAAGTCACTCAACCTGTACCTTAATCCACTGGAGGAGAAAATGACAAACAACTCCAGTATCTTTGCCAAGAAAACCTCATGTATACAGCATTCATATGCTGTGGTGGACAGGGCCATGAAAAGTTGGACATGATGAAACAACAGCAACCAGTTCTTTAGACATCCACTTCCTCTTTAGTCATGGTTGTGACTAGGAGGTTAACTTTATAAACGAGGCTCTTGATTTTTGACTAAGTTCTTCTTCCTTACCCCTCTCCCCTTCCTTCCCCCAATTTGTGCCTGACACCTGTGTTGGTCTTCCAAGCTCAGATTGGTCTGATCAGCCACAGTAGGAGACACTGAACCTTGACCCTAGTGTAGTGATGTCATTTTGGTCCTCTTTGAGAAGTAAGGAGAACAACCACAGCCCGACATTTCATTTCACCTTACCTCACCTTGCCCACACTGCCTCTCCTCATGTGTCCAGCCCCATCATCCATCCACTTTTCCCTATTGTTGTTGCTTAGTGATTTCACCCATTTGGGGTTTTCTTGGCAACGATACTGGAGTGATTTGCCATTTCCTTTTCTAACTCATTTTACAGATGAGGAAACTGAGGTAAGCAGGTTTAAGTCATTTGCACAGGGTCACACAGTATCTGAGGCAAGATTTGGACTTGATTCTAGGCTTGATGCTCCATCCACTGCACCACCTAGCTGCCATTTACATACTACTAGTTTGTGCTTCTTTTTTTATCTCGTCTTTATTTTTTTGAAAGTTTCAGTGTTGCCTTCTTTTTTATACCATAGTCATTTGCTGACATACACCTGTTCCCCTTCCAGTTGTACTCTATCTTTTACAGAAAAAAAAGTTAAATAAAATCATTGGAGGTTGTAGCCATGTCTAAAGACATACAATATTCTATATCCATAGTCCCTACCTCTCCATTGATAGAAGACTGAGTTCTATTTCCTCACTTTTTCTCTGGGATTAAGATTGGCTGCTACAATTAATCAGAATTCAGCTGCTTTTAATGGTTTTTTCATCATGCTAAGTAATTTTGTACATTGCTCTGTTTTTCTTGATAACTGCATCAGTTCTTACTGGTCTTATGTGTTTTTTTTTCCTAAATTCTTCATATTTGTCATTTCTTTTAGTTGATAGTATTTTGTATCATCCATGTATCATAATTTGTTCATTTGCCCCCAGTGAATGGATAATCATTTATTGCTACCACAAAAATATATCTATGAGTATATATACATGTACGTGTTTCATATATATATATATATATATGCATGCATGTATATGTGTGTATGTGTGTGTGTGTGTGTGTGTGTGTGTGTGTGTAATATACACACCAGATTTTTACTTATGAAGATGAGTTTTCCTGACTTCAGCCCTGGAACTGTATTCATTACTGAGGCACAAATCCGCAGCTATGTTGTAATATGTGTGTGTGTGTGTGTGTGTGTGTGTGTGTGTGTCTATCTCTCTATCTTGAATCTCCTCAAAGTATAAATGTCTAACAAGGAAATTTTACAGTAGGAACAGTATGAACATTTTACAGTTTAGACAGTATGAAATTTTAAACAGTATGAACAGTTTAGTGACTTTTCTCCCAAATTATTTTTTCCAAATGGAACAATTTACAAATCCACCAACATCATATTAGTATACGTGTGTTCCCACTGCCCTTCCACAGTGGAATATTTCTATTTTTTTCTTTATCACTTTGGCAATTTTTATGGGTTTAAGAGCAAACTTGAAATTTGTTTCATTTCCATTTCTCATATTAGGATAATATGGAAGATTTTTCCCCTGTATGATTATTAACAATTCATACTTGTTTTGAATATCGTATACTTATTTACTTCAACAATGTTGAATTAGACTCTTTTTTTTTTACTGTCCTAAACCACATAAATCTGACTTATTTCATGAATATTAATATCACTAAAATGCCTGGCTGGTCAAATACTGTCCTTTATGGAGCTAGTAGGAAATACTTCAGTCTAGCATTTGTAAAGGAGATATCAGTTGGAAGGAACCAGAGCTGTTTCACAACACAGATTTTTTTTTCTTATGACCCTAGAAGAGGCTATATTCTGGTTTTCACCTAAAACAAAAGAATAAATAAGAAAGAACCGGTTCCCACCCCATACAGTTTCACTTATCTTTTCCTAATACAAGCATATATAACAAACCCCTTAGATCTAAAGTGATGCAAGGAAACCCTTGGGAGTGTCATCTCATCAACAAGGTCACAGAAGAAGAGAAACCAGATCCATGATGCTTGCCTAATGTTGCTATTGTTTGATATCTGACTTTTCATGACCCCATTTGGAGTTTTCTTGGCAAAGACATTGGAGTGGTTTGTTATTTCCTTCTCTGGCCCGCTCATTTTACAGATGAGGAAATTGAGGCAAATAGGGTGAATAAATTTGCCCAAGGTCATATAGCTAGCGTGTGAAGCCAGATTTGTACTCATGAAGATGAATTTTCCTTACTCCAGCCCTAGAACTCTATCCATTACTGAGACACAAGTCCTCAACTATGTTGTAATATACACAGAACTAAGAATTTTGACTCCATTCATCTCATTTATCTCTTTGATACTCTCCTCTATGTGTTTGTGACACCACTCTTTCCTGGTTTTCACCTCACTTATTTTATTACTCTTTTACATTTTCCTTTGCTGGATCTTTATTCAAATCATATTTGCTAACTGTGGGTGTCCTCCAAAGGTTTGTTCTGGATCGTCTTCTCCCTCATACTATTTTTTTAATCTCATCAACTCCCATCAATTTAATTATCACCTCTACGTAGATAATTCTCACATCTATTTGTCCAACCCCAACCTTGGTCCTGGTCTAGTCTCACATCTCCATATTAAGCATATCAAATTGAACATTCTGTAGACATCTTAAATTTAACATAACCCCAAAACTGAGCTCATTATCATTACCCACAAACCTCTTCTCTCCTGAACTTCCCTCTAGCTGTCAAGACCCCAGCTATTCTTTCTAGTTACCCAGCCTTGCAACCTAGATGTCATTTTCGACTTCTTAATGTTTCTCCCTCTCCATGTCCAATCTGTTGCCAAGGTCTATCAATTCCACCTTAGTAAAATCTCTTGAATATACCCTCCTCTCCTCTGATACTGCCACCACATAGGAACAAGCTCTCAGAACCTGAACTCTGCACTATTAAGTTAATATGTCATTGGTCTCCCTGCCGCAGATCTTTCCCCACTCAGCTATGAAATTGCTCTTGCTAATAGTTCAGATTTGACCATATCACCTTCCCACCATCCCCTTCCACCACCCCACCCCCCATCCCATTCAATAAATTTGTGTGGTTACTTCGTTCCAGGATCACATGCTGATTCTCTGTTTGGCTTCATAAATTTCATATACTGGAACTTCCTACCTTTTTAGACTTCTTAAACCTTACTTCCCTTCACATCATCTGTGCTCATGTGATTCCTTCCAAGTTAAAAAAAAAAGTGTCATTTTTATTTTTATATATGCATTAACAGTTGGAACCCTGCTGCCAATCTAGCTTCTATACATACAGTGAACTCTAGACAAACTCTGAATTAAGGACTACTCTGAATTAAAGGGTAAAGGAGTCAAATTTCTGATTGGAAGACCTGTGAACTGGAAAGAGATTTTGACCAGGAACACAACGTCTATCTTCACAATTAAAAATTCAAATGTCATAATTATTACCATTTTCAGAAGTTCCTTGATTTTGTCTTCACTTACCCAATACTTAGCACAGTGTTACCAACCTAGTAGGTGCTTAAAAGATATTTGATTGATTATATTCAATTATACAATTATTTATTGTTAAGGACGGTGCTAACAGAAGGCAGATGACAAAATACTAAGAAAAAAAGACATAACGATATAGAGCAGAAGCCATCGAACATGCCACCCATGGACTGCCACACTCCCAAATGATATCTGAACTAGATTAAAATGCAACTGCGAAATATTTGAGAAAATAAAGAAAAATGTAATAGAACATAGAATACGTAGCTTTTAAGGCAAAATGCAGCCTGCAGGCATCCTTATATATGGCCAAGAAAGGCTTCATTTCTGTTTGACTTTGATACCACTATCACAGAAGACAAGATCTGAGCCCTGAAATAACCCTTGGACACCACACGCTGTCTTTCATTTCCTTCTGTATAAATAATACATAATATTTAAAGCAAAATGAACATTCTGATCCACTTCTCATATAAGTACGAATGCCATTCATTTCTGCAACCAATTCTACATATTATAATAAATGTTTTCTTTCTTCCAGTGCATATACCTTCTTTCAAATTTGGAAAAAGAACACATTTGTGTATTCGGTCCTTTCAATATCACCCATTTTGTCACTCTTTTACTGGAATTTTACTTCTAAAATATTAAGAGGTTCAACTGTGGTACTACATAGCACTAAAAACAAATTTATTTAGAGTGCTTTATAAATCTATTGCTTCTGCTGCTTGGCAAATTAACTGTGGTTCGGGAAACAAACAAATGAATCAAGCAGTACAGAATGTAAAAACAATTTTCAATAAATAGGACTTCATTTACTATTTAATCTCTTTTCTCCCACTGACTTAAAAACATCTGTCAGAAATAGGTACAAGCACCATCTTTCTCTGGTTACATAATGTTAATTATAATGGAATTTCACTACAAATAAAATCTTTATCACGTTGGCTACTCTCCTCTGTGTTCGTATTACTCATCCTCTGATTTCAAGCTCATTAAATCTTCCACTTTACAGGGTAAAAACAGGGGGAGGCAGAGGGAATGAAAAGATCATTTGGTCCAAAGGTCACAATAAAATAATTTTCTTGAAAAACTGTTGAAAAGGCAATAAGAGAAATAACATTTCTGTTTTATATTTAATTCTTTGAATTCAGAAGTATGCATACAGTGTAGAAGCTTGGCATAGTTGATAGAATGTTAGACTAGATTACAGGGGCCTCGAGGCCATATGTTCCCCACCCCTGGAGCAGGAGTTTAAAAGCTCTGGCTTTGAGTCCAGACTGACACTCACTAGCTGTATGACCACAGACACTGATGCTCTGAGCCATTTTTTTTTTAATTTATAAAAGTGAAATAGGGAGAACTGAGCATCTACCTCATAGTATTGTCAAGAAGTAAAAATAAAACGGGTTAAAATGTTTGGCAAAGTTGACACCACGAATGTCAGTGTTTATGATGAGAACTATGCTGAGCCATGAAAGCAACTATAGTGGATCAGACTCATGTACCACACTTTGGCTGGGGTGTCGATGGATTGAGAGTGTTATGGGAGGAGCAAGGATAGGATTTCATTCTCCATGGCATTAACTTCTAATAAGAAGGCTTTTAGACTAACCAATTCAAACTTATCCTTAACAACATTGTGGGTTTCTATTGTCCATGGTATAAAGAAATTTCATATAAGAACACAGGAAATAGCCATAAAAAAGAAAATATTTATGATTTCATTACTATACACAATTTTCAGTGAGGAAACTTCCTCTGCCAATGAAGATTACCACTTGTTCTACAATTCGCAGTCTTCGTTGCCTAGGGTACTGAGAGTGATTTTCCCAGGATTATATAATCAATGTTTGGGGCCATTGTCATTAGTCTTGACTTATATCTTGACATCAGACTCCAGTGACTGGAGGAGGAAGTGAGGCTGATGACTTTGTGTAGCTATGCCTCACTTTAATCCAGTTCACTCAAAAGTCTCAACATCATCCTCACAATGTCATTGGTCCTTTTCTCAAATAAAGGATGAACAAAAATTTCTGAATCAATATATGTTAAAGGCAGAACTTGGCCCCAGCACTTCTTGATATAGCAGTTAGCTTCCTAGCCATTATACCATGATGCTTCTCTGCATATTGAATTCTATTTTTTATTAGATCTGTGTTTTCATCAATACAAGACTTTTCTAATGAAAGAACCCTTCTACTAATGAAGCCTTATACCTGATCTTCAAAAATCTGAGAAAGTTGTGTAGGACACTGAGGGGATGAATGACTTACCCAGGGTCATAGAGTGAAAAACCTCATTCAAAGGCAGAAAAAGATCAGTGCTTTAATCTGCACAATTAAGCACCTATGTAGGACCTTCCTCCAGCACTTAAAATCACAATCTATCTATAATTTCTAGACAAATTCATTCATCGTATTATTATATGGGACAAGAGACAACATTAACATCATACCAGAAGTATACCCTAAAGAAACATGAATTTATTTAGACTTGCAATGAATGACTATAGTCAAACTAATGTATCATTGTTCAAATATCCACATCAGTGAAATATACACGCACATTTACATATACACATATGCATTTGCATGTATCAATCACAAATTATATCCAAATAATCCTAAATTTACAGTGAGATTAAAATAATAGGAGCTTAACAAAGTAGTTTTTGTTTTTTAGGTGCGGCTTTTCTAGATAGCATATCAGAAATTTAAATAACCTAATAGCTATTTACTCAGTGACAGAACAACCAAATCACAGAAGCTTGCAGCTGGAGAATATCTCTGTCCAGTTCAATTTGTGTGTGAACAAGACTATCTTCTGCAACATCCCATCGTGAAATTATTGAAACTTTGGTCAAAAGGAGCCCAGTAGTTACTAGGAAAGCCCATTCTTATTTGGGCTACCCCTGATTATTAGGAAGATTTTCGTACTTCTAGCCACCCACTGGCAAGGAGAAAAGTCAAATCCATTTTTTCTATGGTCATGCTTTACATAGTTGATGAGTACTGTCATGTCTCGCTCCCACTCCCATGCCCTCCATCAGTATTCTTTTCACTCTTCTTCCTGCCATTCCATTTCTTTTTCTTCAGGTTCCAGACTGAAGTGATCGTCATTAAGTCATGATCATTTTATTTCCCATCCCCCTGCAAAGGGACTTCTGATTCATTGGTTGTTCAGTCATTTTAGTCACGTCTGACTCTTTGTGACCCCAGTTAGGGTTTTCTTGGCAGAGATACTGGGTTGGTTTGCCATTTCCTTCTCCAAAGTATTTTACAATTAAGGAACTATGACAAAGAGGATTAAATGACTTGCCCAGGGTCATACAGCTAGTAAATGTCTGAGGCTGGATTTGAATTCAAGAAGATGAGTCTTTCTGACTTCAGGACCTGCACTCTATCCACTGAGTCAACTAGCTATCTCTGACCTCATTACTGTAGTGAAACTTCACCCTTCAAGGTTAACAATGATCTTATCATCAAAAAATCTAAAGGTTTTGTCCTATTCATTATATATCTTGATCTTCATGGACTTTGACATATTTGGACACTTAGTTCTCTTGCATCCTCTCTCTGCTGCGTGTGCTTGGTGTGTGTGTGTGTGTGGGTGTGTGTGTGTGTGTGCACGCGCGCGCACCTGACACTAATCTCACTTGGTTCAAATTCTATATGTCTGGTTGTCCTTTCTCAGTCTTCTTTTCCATGCCATCATGTGTATTCTGCCCATTAAGTATGAGGATAGCTCATGTCTCAGTGGACCTGGAGTCTAGAAAAGTCAAGTTCAACCTGACATCAGATACTTACTTTGTGCAATTGTGAAAAACTTACTTAACTTCTGTTTACCAAAGTTTTCTGAACTATAAAATGGGGCACCTACCTCTCAGGGTTGTTTTGGCAATCAAATGAGATGGTATTTGTAAAGCCTATAGTACAGTGCCTGGCAGATAGCAGGCACTTAATAAATACTCCCCTCCTTCCCCTCCATATAGTCTCTTGAGGTGACTTCATTTGCTTTCATGTTTTTAATTTTCATTTCTACACACATGACCCTGGATTTACATATTGATCCCTTGACATGAGGTCAAAATGATTTTCAAAATAATATTAAGATGTTTTCATTTCTAATACAGGATTAGAGATCTCTCTCCAAAGCTCCAATCCTACATGACAAACTAACTACAGGACATTTCAAATTGGATGTCCTTAAAACACCTTAAACTTACCACAACTAAAAGTGAATTCCTTATCTTAGCAAAAGAAAACAGTCTTTCTAATTTCTTTCCTCCCATCAAAAGTACCATCATCTTTCTAATAATCTAAGCTCATAATATCTGAATAAACAACTCTTGATTCTCTGTAATCTCAAATTGCCAATCAGTTTTCAAATTTTATGAGTTTTACCTCCATCTTATTTCTTGTGTATATCTCATTGTCTTGGATTCCATGGCCACTATCACTTTTTAGGCCCTCAGAACTTCAGCATTAGCCTCCTAATTGACCTTCACATCTCACTTTCTCTATACAGATACAGACTCCACTGTCACTTAAAGTCCTTAAACATCTCATTCCACTATATCTTTTCAGATGTAATAGACATTAGATGACATCATTCATTCTATGGTTCAGTCAAATAACATATGATGCATCCAATTAGGTGCTGAGAGAAGATAAACTTCATGCATTGAGAAAATCCACATTTAATACTCTACAAGAGCAGGAGCACAGCAGAAAGCAAAGCCTAATAGGGATTTTATGAGGACATACTTCTCTTAGTTTGAGCCTACTCTCACTGTTGTGACTTGCAGGAGCCAATGAAGATCCTACCGTCTGCCTCTGCTTGAGACACTACATTGCTTATAGAGGCCTTTAAGACTTGTTTAGACCTAGTTTACAAATTTGATTGATTGGTTTGATAAAAAAGTTTGAGGCCTAATATAATTTCATTAATAGCAGGTGCAGCCAAGATGATGAAGAAGGATGGACCTGTAGAAGCTCTCCCCCAACACCCCATAAAATACCTGTAAAAATGACTCTAAAAAATTTCCAGAGGAGCAGAAGCCACAAAATGACAGAGTAAAAGAGATTTCCAGCCCAGGGCAGCCTGGAATGGTGACAGGAAAGGTCTATCACAGAGGGCTCAGAGCTGAGTGCAGTGCAGCCTTGGCCAGGACTGAAGCAGGCTTCAAGGGGTGGAATCAGGGGCAACCCCTGCAGTTCCCAGATTTCTCATCCCACAAATGCCAAAGACAGCTTCAGAGGTCAGTGAGAAAGCTATTTCACCTGGGTGAGAAAGGAGCAGGGTTTGGCCCTAGCCCTGATCCCAGGGGGCTGCAGCATCCATTTTTGAAGTCCTCAGCCTAAAGAGCCTGGGGGAATTGAGCTGCTACGTTGGATCTCAGCCCTGAGTGGTGGTCCTGGGGTGAAAAGGAGCACTGGCTGGTGAAGCTGATGGAGGCTCTGGAGAGGGAAATCTGCTTGCAGATCCTGAGCAGAAAAGCTTGTGGTTGCTCCCAGATCACAGTGCAGGCCAGTAAACTCCTCTCCCTTCATTATACCACGTTGGAGGAACTGAGAACTTACAGGTCCCTAAAGTAGATCCTTCACTTGACAAAGGACTCAAAAGTCAAGTAACTGGCTGGGAAAATGGCCAAAAAAAGTGTGGAAAATAAAATTACAGAAGATTACTTCCTTGGTGAACAGGTATTTTCTCCCATCCTTTCAGATGAGGAAGAACAATTCATACCATTAGAGGAAGACAGCAAAAGTCAAGATTTATGCATCCAAAATCTCAAAAATAAATATGCCATGGTCTCAGGCCATGGAAGAGTTAAAAACAGATTTGAAAATCAAATAAGACAGGTGGAGGAAAAATAGGGAAGACAAGTGAGAATGATGCAAGTAAATCATGAAAAGCAAGTCAACAGCTTGCTAAAAGAGACCCCAAGAATGCTGAAGAAAACAACACTTTTAAAAACAGAATAACTCAAATGACAAAAGAGGTCCAAAAAGCCAATGAGGAGAAGAATGTTTTAAAAAGCACAATTAGCCAAATGGAAAAGGAGGCTCAAAAGCTCACTGAAGAAAATAGTTCTTTACAAATTAGAATGGAGCAGATGGCAGCTAATGACTTTATGAGAAACCAAGAAATTACAAAACAAAACCAAAAGAATGAAAAAATAGAAGATAATGTGAAATATCTCATTGAAAAAACAACTGACCTGGAAAATAGGTCCAGGAGAAACAATTTAAAAATTATGGGACTACCTGAAAGCCCTGATTAAAAAAAAGAGCCTAGATATTATCTTTCATGAAATGATCAAGGAAAACTGCCCTGAGATTCTAGAGCCAGAGGGTAAAATACATACTTAAAGAATCCACTGATCACTTCCTCAAAAAGCTCTGAAAAGAGAAACTCCTAGGAATATTGTTGCCAAATTCCAGAGTTCCCAGGCCAAGGAGAAAATACTGCAAGCAGCCAGAAAAAAACAATTCGAATATTGTGGAAATACAATAATTATAACACAAGATCTAGAAGTTTCTACATTAAGGGATCAAAGGGCTTATAATATGATATTCCAGAATTCAAAGAAACTAGGATTAAAACTAAGAATCTCCTACCCAACAAAACTGAGCATAATACTTCAGGGGAAAAAGTGGTTATTCAATAAAATAGAGGACTTTCAAGCATTCTTGATGAAAAGACAAGAGCTGAGTAGAAAATTTGACTTTCAAACACAAGAATCAAGAGAAGCATGAAAAGGTAAAGAGGAAAGAGAAATCATAAGTGACTTACTAAAGTTGAACTGTTTACATTCCTACATGCAAAGATAATATTTGTAACTTGAAACTTTTCTCCATATTTGGGTAGTTGGAGGGATAATACACACACACACGTAAACAGAGGGCACACAGTGAATTGAATATGAAGGAATGATATCTAAAAAAATAAAATTAAGGGGTGAGAGAGGAATATATTGGGAGGAGAAAGGGAGAAATGGAATGGGAAAAATTATCTCTCATAAAAGAGGCATGAAAAAGCTTTTTCAATGAAGGGGAAATGGGGAGAGGTGAGAGGGAAAAAGTGAAGTTTACTCTCACCACATTTGTCTTAAGGAGAGAATAACATGCACACTCAATTAGGTATGAAAATCTATTTTACACTACAGGAAAGTAGGGGAGAAGGGGATAAGTGGGGTGGGGGAATGATAGAAGGGAGGGCAAAGGGGAAGAGGGAGTAATTAAAAGTAAACACTTTAGGAGAGGGACTAGGTCAAAAGAGAGAATAGAATAAATGAGGGGGCAGGATAGGATGGAGGAAAATACAACTAATCTTTTTAAACTTGCAAACTACACATATGTGGCCTATGTTGAATTACTTGTCTTCTCAGTGGGAATGGGTGGGGAGGGAGGAAGGGAAAGAAGTTGGAACTCCAAGTTTTATAAATGGATGTTGAGAATTGCTTTTGCATGCAACTCGGAAATAAGAAATACAGGTAGTAAGGTATAGAAATCTATCTTTCCCTACAAGAAAATAGAGAAGATGGGGATAAGAGAATGGAGGGGTGTGATAGAAGGGAGGGCAGATTGAGGGAAGGGGTAATCAGAATACACGGTGTCTTGGTGTGGGAGAGGGGAGAGATGGGGGGAAAATTGAGAACTCAAAATCTTGTGGAAATGAATATTTAAAACTAAAAATAAATTAATTTTTAAAAAGACTAAATAATTTCATTAATAGGGGAGAAGGGCTATTCATACCATGTTATATTTAAATTTAGATAGATGAATTCCCCCAAAGAATGTAAGGTCCTGATGGTCAGAGACTGATGTATTTCTGTCTTGTATGACCAGTCACCAAGCCAAGAATATTGTTGTTGTTGTTGAGTCATTTCAGTTGTGTCTGACTCTTTGCGACCTCATCTGGGATTTTCTTGGCAGAGATTCTGAAGTACTTTGCTATTTCCCTCTCCTGCTCATTTTACAGAAGGATGAAACTGAGGCAGAGTTAAGTGACTTGGCCAGGGTCACTCAACTGGTAAGTATTTGAGGTTGCATTGGAATTCAGGTCTTCCTGACTCCAAGCCTGGTGCTTTATCCACTATGCCTCCTAGTTACCCAAGCTTGGCATATAGGACATATTTAATAAATGCTTGCTGATTAATCCTTAGAAATTCCATTATGTTGGTCATCATTATTTAGGTCTAGGGCACCTACAGTGGATAGAGTTCCAGACCTGGAGTGAGGAAGACTCCTCTTCCTGGGTTCAAATCTCAAAAACAACAGCAATTTTTTACTTCTGTGGCTTATCGATAATAAGTATTAATGGTAATTATTTGGAATACTTAGTGCTATAATAGCACAAATGTTCCTATATTTTCTCGACAAACAAGTTAGACACTGTGGACAATTAGTAACCTTAAACAATAGGGGATTAATGGAATTAAGGACAACAGTAAGTAAATATTTAGAGTTCTTTCAATTTTACAATGCACGTTAAGCACACTTTCTCATTTGAGTGAACTTTACTTTCAGTGAAATTACCACTTAAGTAATGCCTAGCTTGCTTCAAATGCCAGGAGAAATGAACAGAGAAGGATCTACGGCCACCTGCTCTACACGGGGAGGTGGGGTGTGGGAAGAATAAATATATAGTAATAAAGATAACAAAACAAGGCCATATATGAATTAATTCCACCTATATGTTGGTTTAATGCTCTGTAGCACATAGGAAAGGAAAATGTAGTAAACAGTGAATATACCACAAGCAGGAGTTGAAAATAAGAATGAGTGAAAAAAAGTAGAATTGAATTATATTAAATTATTTTAAATATTTTAAAAATGTATTTATGTCTTTCCTTAGATTATATTCCTATGTCTACCATATGATATATTATTTTATCATACACACATTTATTGTTGCAATGGCATATAAAGAGGAAATTTTAGAGGTAAGAAGTTAGGCAAAGTTTTTCCCAGTTTTAAAGATGTACTTTTGAAATCTGATTTTTAAAAGAAAAAATAATAAATCGATAAAATATGAATATTGTAAGACCATGTCATATCAAAGATTATAACAATATCAGAAAATTAGAATGGAAGATTTACATATTTTAAAAGCTACCTCATTTTTAGAAATACAAACCAACCCAGAGGAGGAAGAGCTGCGGTATGATACAAATAGGGCATATGAAAATAGATGACAACTCACTTGTTTCCTTAAACACACAATGACCATTTCATTTATCAGAATCACAAAGGTTTTGCCTTGAAGGGAATCTCAGTGACTTCCTAGTGAAAGCATTCTTCAAGGATCCTTTCAGGGAGACCATGAGGTCAAAATTATTTTTTAATAATATCAAGATGTTTTAATTTCTAATACAATTAATATCTATAGAATTCACATAAACAAAAACTGGGGCATTGAATGAAATAATTTTTAAGAGTGTAAAGGGATCCTGACATCAAAATGTCTGAGAAACACTAATATTCCAACTAGTAATTAAATATTAATTTTCCTTTACAAGATACATTACAGGTAGTCCTCTAAGATCATTGTGGTTAGTTTGTTTTAGCTGCTTTTTTGTTTTCAGTTTTCTTGAAGAGTTCAAGTGATTGGAAACCTGATACTCCTAGAGGTTATCCATTTTCTAGATAACCGGTTTGTCAGAAGTATTTTCCTTACATTTGGCCAAAATAGTGTTCTTTCAAACTTCAACCCATTGCTTTGAGTTCTGCCCTCAGGAGGTAAATTGAGCAAATTCTAATCCCTCTTTGGCAAGACAGTTTTTCAGATACAAATCCAGCTTTCATTTCTTTCCCTCCCCTATATAGGCCTTTAGTCCTATTACAACAATGGAGTCTTCTCTTTTCCTATCTAAACATTCTTCATTCCTTGTTCTCTATAAGGTGTACTGCAGTGGAGTTAGTGACTTGTTATTTTTGGAAATTATTTCTCTCTTAATGCAACCCAAGATCACTGTCATACTTCTGTCATATAAAACTGAGATAAATTATTATTTTTCTCTTATAATAAAAACAAATTATTGAATTAAGACTACGGTTGCTCCTCTTACCATTTCCTCATTTAGAGATAAAACACTGTAGGTTATCAAACCAGCCCTTGAAGTGCAGGGATGATGATAAGATGAAATGCTGGGCATGACCCACCCAGCTTGGTAAACTCAAATCTGATCAAAAGGTAAAGAAATTTTAGTCTAGGTGAATTGGTGAATTCCAGCCCATTGTGGTTGTAGTCAGACAAATCTGAGGGAAAGTGGATTCCCTCTTTTGTCTAGATTTCCATGGGGCAATCTGGGCAGAGATAAATCTATTTGCCCAACACAGTGACCCTTCCCTAAATAAGTTCAACTCTCATTCCTTCTTCTCATTAATTGTTAGCCAATCAGAGTTGATTGCCATCTGTAGAGAACACCCTCTCTTCCAAGAGTATAGAAGCCTCAATAGACCACCATGATCCATCTTTGATATAGAGAGATGGCCAAATGACCATCCTTTAATTGCTTGATAGCCATCTTCTTATGCATCAAACTACTATCCCCTCTACTATAACTGTGTAATTGTGGTCATCTTCCTAGTGTGTTTGCATTAGGTACTTTCAAAATAGACTGGAAGTCTTTTTCTTTTGAGGGGAGAGGTAGTGGGGACATATAGTAAGGGTCACACATGGAATAGGTTGAGAGGTTTTATTTGGCTCAGAGGACAAATCACACTTACAAATTCATTTTAGTTCTACTTTCTCTTCAAGAAGTATATTTTCCAAAATATCTATTAATCTTTCAAATTTCAATTTATAGAGCAAAGTTTTATTTTGGGGCATACACAGTTCTTATCAATTGGTTAAAAAAAAAACAAAAACCTCTTTACACCTGGTTGGTAAGAAGATCTTCCAAAGTTGGTACCTTGGAAAGAGAACTGAGCTTGAAATGAAGGGATTTGGGTTTGAACCCTATATCCACCACTACATGACCTTGGGGAAATCATTCAACATCTTTGGGTCTTAGCGTCCTCATCTAAAGCATTAAAGGGTTGGAATAAATGCTTCCATGGATATTTCCAGCTCTATATCTATGATACAGTGATCAATGAGTTCTCTATAAATGACACCTTCATAGGAATGGACTAGTGCCATGAAAATGGAAAGGGACTTACTTAGGATACATTCTACCTCTAAGGTCTCTGTTTTTATAATTTGTCATCCTTTTCTTGGTAAAATGCGATGACTTGGGTTTCTGCTCAGAACATCCATAAACAATGATATTGCTTAAATCGTGTTGAAATGTGGGTGATGATTATGAATACTGATTAAGTAAACAAAGCTGTAGTAATTTCACATTGGATAATAAAAACAAAATCAAATCAGTTTTCTGTTGTCTTTCATTGTTGAAATGGAGTAGGGATTAAACAATGTGCCAAGGCAAAATAACTTTTAAAATTTAGCTAAAAGGAAATAGCTTTGTGGGTCTAGGTACATATTACTTTAGCAGATACTTAAAGCAATAACTCAGGGCATCTCAATAATAAAGCAGAAAAACAAACAATGGATCAGAAGATTCCATGTAATTCTAATCATTCCCTTTGGCAAAGTCAAGGCCCAAAACTGCTTCCTGTAATGGTCTGGAAAGATATGCACTGAGAGGTAAAGAAATCACACAATAGAGATAAGACAAGTTGCTGAGCACAACATCCAAAGGGTTCTTGCAAGCTTCCAGAAATCTGCTGTGATGCTGGGGTGAGGGAATTTATGAATTTGCCAGGAACAAAGATATCCAAAAACAAATACACTGGTTCTAGCCAAGATTTATGACAATCACAAATAAGGATTCAGTTAAAATCGTAAATCTACTTCATATTCTTCAGATACTCACCATTCAGGCTAGTAAAAAAAAATAAAATCTGGCATTGAGTCAACTTAACTTTCCCAGATTTTTCTACCCAGCTGGCTATTGATATCATAGGAGAATTTGGGGAAGAAACCCAATGTTTCTAGTCTGCTTTGGACTCTGGATAAAAGGAGTTGAGTCCAAATAAAACTGTTACTATTGGTTTGTTATTTTAATGCCTTATCACCTTCAACTATAGGACTGATTTCAACATGTCTTCCTATCACTTCATAATGTAGCTTCTTAAAATCCTAAAGTATACAAGAGGAAATTTTAAACTTTAATGCTTAACAATTTTTTAGAGACCCTATGACTCCCCTCTCTCCCCCCAAATTAAAAAAAAAGCAACCCAAAAAATCCTTGTGGCCTATTATAAAGTGTACAATTTGTTGTTGGATATACTGCTGAGAAGGGAACTGTGACTGCTAACATACTCCCTATTAATGTTGATTTCATTCTCAAAGCATCAGGGTTCCTTTGATTTGTTATTCTGGATCTGAAATAATCTAGAATTTAAATTTCAGATTCTTTTAGAAATATGATCCAGGAAAGAAAATTACTAATGCTCAAGTATAAAGACTAAGTATAGAAAAAAAGAAATGAACATTCATTCTTTTTGAACTCAACAAACATTGAACATCTACTTTCTGTCACGCATTATGGTAGGTGATAAAATTGGAACTACTTCAATGATTCTCTGCTACATCTGTGATCTTATCAATGCAGACATTCCCTTCAATGAGTTCATCACAACCAAATCCTCTCCTAAATCTTCCACAGGGGGTGCATATAACATGCTGGAGACAATCATCTAATTGAATATTCCATGTAAAGGGAATGTGAATAGGGCTACTTACAATGCTCTAAAATCTAATGGAATATAAAGAATGTTCTTTGGTTATTCCTCATTTTTCCCACCTGATTGGCCCAGAATCTTTTCTACTCTCACATCTGTATGATAATATCCTGTATGTCTCTTCCCCCAAACAACTCTTTGTTGGCAATGAGGACCCTACTCACTATACACTACATTTTTTTTCAAATTTTCTTTGGGTAACTCACAAATATGAATTTTTAGACTCTAACTTTCCATAGCCCAATTTATACACCATCACTGGAAGAATACTGATATTCAAATGTGGATTTTTGCTTGCAGGATTAGGTTGGTGTAGTAACAAGCACCCTAACACATCCAGGATAGCCTGCTAGCATGGGTTCTTAGAAATTCCTTTCTCAAAGGAAAGAAACTTTTGAGGGGTCAATAATCTTCTTTAATCACATATAACAACAGAGAAAATACAAGCAGAGAAATAAAGACCCATAGACAGGGCTTCTAACTGTCTGACCATAAGCATTACATACAATACAGATCAACAGATAGATCCAACTGTGTGACCATTACATATATACATAGTTACCAGAGAGAGAAGCACCAACATCTGGGCTTTCAAGGCTGAGGAGTCTCCTTAATGGCTACCCAGAGTCTCATCTGGCACATGAACCTCCTTCCAAAGAGTAAGCCTCAAAAACAAAACCTCACCTCAGAGTGTGTGTATATATATATATATATATACTTTTCAGAGCCAGAGGGCATGACCTCCCTCATGACCCAGTGCCTCGTTAGAAATTAACAAAAGGTGTGGGTCTTCCTACAAAACAAGCATTCCCTAATCAAGCTTCCCTTAATGGGCTCCACTTGAGTCCTATTCATGGGCAGGGAACATTTTTAACTTTCATTACAGTTGACATCGTTACAAATACTGCACAAATTTCCAAAGTCAATCTGCCTTCTCACTGCCTTTTGATCTGTTCTAGGCACAGTTCATAATTATCTCTCCAAGTAGGTACCAATTAGCCAGTTCTCAGGGTTGTCCATATAACCACATATCACAGTCAAGAAAACAAATAGCCTGCCTCTATTGTAATATTAGTAGATTATTAGATTCAACTCTTGTGGGTAATTATGGATCTCAATCAATCAGCAAAACATATATCAGGCACCTACTACATGCCAGGCAGTGTGCTAAGTCTTGGGGATACAAATAAAGCAAACAAAAACAAAACAAAAACAAAACTCTGTAACACAGAGTCCCTAACCTCAAGGAACTTATAATCTAATGTGGAGAGCCAATATACAAATTACATACAGGGTAAATAGTAAATAAATAATGGAAGGCAGGCACTAGAATTAAGAAGCATTGATAAAGGTGTCCTGTAAAAGATAAAATTTTAGTTGGGACTTGAAGAAAGCCAAAGAAGTCACAAAGTGGTAATAAAGAGGAAAAACATGTTAAGCATGGCAGACAGAGAAAATGCCTGGTGCAGAAAGATGGACTGTCTTGTGCATGAAACAACTAGAAGGCCAGCATCATGAGATCAAGGAGTATCTGTTAGGGAGTACAGCATAAGAAGACTAGAAAGGTAGGAGGAAGCTAGGTTATAAAGGGCTTTAAATCCCAAAAAGAGCTTTTGTATTTGATTCTGGAGGCAATAGTGAGCCACTGGAGTTTATTGAATAGGGAAATGACATGTTCAGACCTACACCTTAGAAAAAAAATTACTGGTGGTTGAATAGAGGATGGATTGGAATGAGGAAAACTTGAAGAACACTAGCTCACTAGCCTATTTCAGTAGGTCAGGCATGAGGTGTTGAGACCCTGAACTAAAGTGGTGATAACTCCTAGGTTGTTAGCCTGAGGGATTGAGAGGATAATATTTGCCCTTCATGGTAATAGGGAAAGGAGAGGAGAGAAGGAGGGTTTATGGGTGATAAAGAGTTCTGATTTGGAAATGTTTAATTTAAAATGTCTACTGGACATGCAGTTTGATATATCTGAAAGGCTGTTGGGAATGAAAGATTGGATGTCAGCAAAGAGACTGGGACAGGGTAGATAGAACTGAGAATCATCAACATGCATGTGGTAATTAAATCCATGACAGCCAATGAGATAATCAAGTAAAGAATGTGTGTTCGTCCTTTGTTGCCAAAGAAGACCATGCCATCAGAGAAATGATGACATGACTTGACTTTGTTTTGAGTGAGGGAGGACTGTGCAGGTTACCAGCCTTCACTTCTCCTCCAGAGCCATCTGAATCCAGTGACCAGATATTCATCAGGATGATTGGAGATGACCCAGGATGAGGCATTTGGGGTGAAGTGACTTGGCCAAGGTCACACAGGTAGTGCATCAAGTGTCTGAGGTGAGATTTGAACTCAGGTCCTCCTGACTCCTGCACTGGTGCTCTATCCACCGCACCACCTAGCTGCCCGATCAAGTAAAGTAGTATAAAGGGAGAAGAGAAGAGGGCCCAGGACAGTACTGTGGGATTTCAGAACAGGGAGTAGAGTTATCACTTCTGAGTAATGTGAGCTACCTCTTGAAGGATGGGCATGATTTCCACTGTTTATATATAATAGAACATTCTAAAGAAGCAGGATAATAAAAAAATACATGATGTAAAGGCCTCATCTAAGAAGGTGGGGAGACAAGGAGACACAGGAGGTTTGAAAAGGGATGAAAAAGTTTGGAAGAACCTATGTGGAGAGTCAGATGGCAAGTTAATAAGGAAGGTATAATAGGATTAGCTAATATCAGCATGGAACCAATCTTCATTGAGAAGTATGCCTGAAGAATGAAGGCAATGAATGGTCAGAGGGACTCAAGGCTGAGCATTGACAGGGTACAATTGATGATATGGTAAGGTATCTAGGGATTAAAAAATGATGACAGTGTAGAGTTGAATTCATTCATCTAGGAGTCAAAATGGGGAAAAGGGAGTGACCTCTGATATGTTTGATAGGTCACAGTGTGGATAAAGAGGAAGGTTTGTGTTTGTTTTGCTTTGGTTTTTGTTTTTGGAAAACAGAGGGAAAGTGACATTCTCAAAATGGTGTTTGGAGATTGAGTTGGAGGCAAATGCAGCATGAAGTTGGGGGGACATGGTCAGATGGAAGTCCCAGATTTATTATCCCTCTTCCCTTGAAAAAATAAAATTAGGCAGGAAAGGGGTAAAAAAGGTGATGGAGGGAAGAAGAAAGAAGTCTACTACCCCACCAACTTTCTTCTTCCTTCAAAGAACAGGTATAGTAGGAAATATAAGACCTCAAGTCAAATGGCAGGTTGTCCCATTTGCATGGGAGGTTCTCCACATCCCAGTTAAGATATCAGCCCAGCAGCAGCAGGAGGGAGTTGCCTTATAACTGGTACAGACGGAAATCATTGCTTTGGAGCAGGGGGCAGTCATTTGAGGGAGATAAAAGATGTCTGGGTTGAACCCTTACTGCTTTTCTTTAGGGGACATGCTGTGCCCAGCGGGAGATGGAAGGTATAAGGTGGGAGGTCAGAGGAACTTTTGTTCCCTCTTCTCACCCAAAGAGGCTGAATGTCATTTAGGGGTCTCTGCAGTGGTCCAGGTCTTCATGTGTAAGTGCAATGCCATTCATGAATAGGATCAAATGGAGTTCCTTACCATCTGTTGGAATTCCCTCTCTGACTCTGTCTTGTATTCTGGACATGGTCAGTGATGGTAGATAACGTCTCTGGCAAGGGTATATTACTGTTTTATGCTTTACATGATAAATGGAGTCATCAAAAGGAGTTATCTTTATTATTACATATTTCAGGGAATCTTTTATGATTTGGACATATACCCTTGAATGATTTTTTTTCTTTGTGGTTTTATTAGGAATTTGTTTTTATGAAAAATGCATTTGTGGGACCACATGTAGAACTATAATTCTCCTTTAATGCTTTGACCAGGTCAATTCAATATTCATTTATTAAGTGCCTGTGATATAGTGCTTCATATAGCACTATATGAAACCTTGATGGTACAAAATTGAAAAAAAAAATACCAAGACGACTGAAGGAGTCCTAGTAGCTTCTAAAAAGTAAACTCTTACTAAAATTAGTAAAAGACTAAAATGTTGTTTTAGAAACATCATTGGTGTTTTTTGTTATTTTTAATGAAGAGTGAAGAGCAGAATTTGGCATCACTGTGACCCTCAGCTACTCAGGAAGGTTGATTAAAGGAAAAGAAAAAAATAGAACTTTTCAAACAAAAGTGATTAGCTAGAAAAACTCACTTTTGCAAGAAGAAGAAAGTAAGTCGTTTATTTTTCATTAATATCAAAATCCAATGGTTCATCTCTAGGCAAGCTGTAAAGGTCCATCAAATAATGATGACACTCTGCTTTCTTTGTCAGTTGTCTTTTTCATGTGTAAATAATCATGACATAACTATTCTTATAATCTCATAAGACTGGATTGTACCTTTCCATCTCCTTGGTCAACTTTGCCCTCTCTTCTTTCTTCCTTCCTCTAATTCTAATATAATATTCATCTTCATATATTTATCCAGAATTCCACATAGATGACCTATAAGGTCAAATGAAGCACATGGCTAACACCTTCCTTCATAAACTAAGTGTATTCTATAAGGCTTTTACTATATATGTAGTTGTCATAATTCCTCTTTCATCTGTCCCATATTTTCCATTGCCACTGCAAGCTGCCTAGTCCAGCCCTCTTTTTATTAGTTTTAATGTAATTTATTAGTTAATTAATCTATTAGCCTTCATTTTGGCCTTTCTCTCTTTTTGTCTTATTGTATCACAGACACACACACACACACACACACACTCACCACCAAGCAATCCTTTACATAGACACTCGAGCAAATCTCTTACTGTTCCAGTTCTTTGATATAAATGAAGGTCAAGTTTTGGCCCTCAACACCTTAATTGATTTTATGTCCCCTTATCTACACTCAGATAGCCTAGGTTTCACCCTCATTATATCTCAGCTAGACTAGTGAAAAAGTCCTATGATTAGTATCTCTGCTTCAAGCCTCTCTCCATCTCTACCAATCCTTCTCTTATCAGTGAAGAATTTTCTATATATAGACCGAACCAAGTTACCTCCCTACTCGATGAGTTCCAGTGGCTCACTAGTACCACCAAGAAGAAATATAACGTCACTTACTTGACATGTCAAACTCTTCACCACATGGCCCCTTCTTACCTCTCCAATATGCTAACACCTTACTCCTCATCTGCCCCATCTGCAATCCAGCTACACAGGCCTATTGCCAAGTTATAGAGGTCCATTCAACAATGATGCCTCATTGATTTTCCTTTTCAACCGTCATTGCAATGAGGTGAATCATTAGGAGCTAATATTCTTTGAATAACATACCTCATTTCAATCTCACTGCCTTTATGATTTTGAATCGTGGGCTATCCCCAAGCATCGGATGCTCTGCCCTTTCTCACTGAATTCTTCATTTCCCTGAGTTCCTTTCAGATTCAGCTCAAAGACCATTTTCATTAGGAGGCCTTTCCTAGATGACCACTCCCTTTTTTTTATTTTATGGTGAACTTATGAAATCAAATAAACATTTCCATAACATAGTAGAATTTTAAAAAGATTATTTTACATGAAACTTCAAATTATGTACAACTTGCCATTCCTTTGAAATATATAATAAAGTTATCATGTAGCTTTGTTTTTTATTTCCTCCCCCCCTCCCACCCTAGAGAGGGCTACCATGAGACACAAATATCTATGTATGCATGTGTCTACGTGTGTAAATCATTATTTATTTCTATTTATCAGTCCTTTCTCAAGATGCAGATAACATCTTCCTTCAAAGTTCCTTTGTGGTTAATTTGGGTATTTATAATAGTCAAAATAGCTTAGTCACTCAAAGTTGCTCCTAAAACAATATTGCTGTTACTGTATACAACACTCTCTTGATTTCACTCATTTCATTCTTTCTTATTTTGTACAAGTCTATATCCATGGTTTTCTAAAATCAACGAGCTCATTATTTCTTATAGCACAGCGGTATCCCGTCATTATCATAAACCACAACTTGTTCAGCCATTCCCCAGTGGATTATATTGGGGAGGTACCAAGTTATATACAGAACATCTAGGTGGTACGGTGGATAAAATGCCTGTACTGAAGTCAGAAATTTCTAATTTCTGAGTTCCAATCCAGTCTCAGGCACTTACTAGCAATGCGACCCTGGACAAGTCACTTAACCCCGTTTTCTCCAGTTGCCTTATCTATGAAGTCACAAAGAGTTGGAGGTGACCACAAAGTTATGGACATGTTGTCTCTACAATTTCTTTCTGAAAAGACAAGGGTTTTTTTTTCTTGATTACCTTGATTAATCTCAGAGATGAAATGAGATACTTATAAAGAGTATATAGGCACTTAGTAAATGCTTATTCTTTCCCTCCAGCCCTCTCCTCATAGTTTAGCATAGTGAGAGGACTGACAAATGGCCATTGAATACAATTCCCAATCTAAAAAATGAGAAGATGGCAGCCCAGAGAGGCAGGTAAATGAGCAGAATTTGGCCTTGAATTCAGATCCTCTAACTCCAGATCTGGCCCTTATCCCACTGTCATACACTACCATACTCATTTTTATCCAAACCCCTTCAACAGCACCCCAGGGTGTTATTTTATGATGACTTAGATGAGTTTTTTTTCAATTTGATATAAAGAACTTTCAGTTGTATCTTTGCCTTTTCACGTTCACATAGTAGGTATTTAATCTTTCTCAAAATACATTTATTAAGTGTTTACTGTATGTGAAGCACTGTGCATAAAATGAAAGCCAAAATCACAAGGAACTCACATTTTAATTCAGGAGGCAACATATAGACAATTATGTTCATACAAGATATTCAATAAACCACCTTAAATTTATATATATATATATATATATATATATATATATATATATAGAGAGAGAGAGAGAGAGAGAGAGAGAGAGAGAGAGAGAGAGAGAGAGAGAGAGAGCGAGACATTGAAAATTCTGAGTATCTGAAATTATTCAGGTATTCATCATGCATGTTGCCTACCCTCTACCACCTAAGGGTATGATATTTTAAATTAGGAGGGTCCTTTGAAAAATAAAATTTAAAAAAAGCACTGGTTTCCCAGTGAAGATGAAGGCAGAAATTTACACTAGTCTGATGTTCAAAGACACGACAGTTTGATCGATTGTCTGGATCATGTCTTCCTGCCAACCAGACACCATTCAAGACTCCATATTCCTTGCTACAGCCCTTATCCATTCCTGTCCAAATTGAGGAAAGAATGCCAAATACACCAAGCTAGAGAGTGGCATGGGGATGTAGACATATGTTTGAGTGTGAGATTGAAGAAATTGTACTTGTATCCTCTTAAGCCACATTGAAGCAGACTTCCACACTTGAAAGGCTAATGTATTTAAACCACATTACAACCTTATCTCTAGCGACAAACCTTAAGCAAAACTGCCTTAAAATAAATATCAAGTGTAGCTTCCATTTAACTACAGCACTTCCTTTAAACCCAGGTGGGAAGCACACCAGAATTTAGGACTAGGAAATTACAAGAAAAACACAATGCTCCACTACATGACATTATGGGATGCATTACGAAGAGAACTAAAGCTGGAAATATCAAAGCATTTTCTCAGCTTGTGGCTGCACGAGGACAGAAATACTGCAGAGAGAAGCCTGCTTCCAAAAGTAATGGAAAATGACAAGCCTATCAGGGCCACCACTTCCTAAATACACTTGTCTCAATTGTATATAACATGGGGAAAACAAAGACAAGCATCCACACACACATATCACATGAATTCATTACTGTACTTAAATATACATGTACAAGTATAAATATTATATATGTAGAAGTATATATTTATACATATGTATGTATATGCATGTATAGGTATATGTTAATATGTATTGTGTATATTTGTATTATATATGTATATGTGTGTGTATATATGTATGTGTGTGTGTATATATGTATATATGTGTGTCTATGTGTGTGAGTGTAAGTGTGTGTGCCTATGCATGTGTGGAGAGATAAACAGACAGAGTACCAATCCAGGCCATAGCAGGAATAAGAGAATTTGAAAACAGAAATCCTGAGTTCAAAAATTAGCTTCAGTATTAATTTCATGATTATTATTTCATGTCTTTGTATATCAGCATCCTCATCTGTAAAATGGGGACAATAGTTATATCCTGTGATTACAATATTTAAGTTGCCATGAGGTATTATAGATAGAACACTGCTTCTAGGATCAGGAAGATTTTGTGTTCAGGTCCTATTTATTTCTTATTTTTAGTAGTTTTGTAATTCTGAGTAAAATAACTAATCTCCTTACTTATTCTTACTTAGCTTTAAATTACTTAACTGAGAAAAGAAAGGTGTTGTACTGGACACTTTTTAAATTCCCTTTTATCTTTTAATGGATTAATGTTCTACCTAGGTTAGTGATGTCAAACTCAAATAGAAATGGATCCCTGTGGGTAGCTCATCAACTTAGAAAACTACAAATTAACGTTATCTAAGTTGTATTGCATTTTTATTTTTAAAAATCCCAATTGCATTTAATTTCATCCCTGTGAACTTCGGAGTTTGGCCCTCACTTGAGTTAGACTGTATTCTAGTCTACCTTGACAATGTTGCAGATTGGGAAAATTAAGACCAGAGAAGGCAAATGATAGGGCCAGAGACTCCAAGGCCCTCTACTCCAATTCCCTCATTTTATAGGTGAGGGAACTGAGGACCAAGATGTTTAAGTGACTTGCACAGATGACACAGGTAGTAATTATCAGAAGGAAGATTCAATGTTACATTTTCTGACTCCAGTGTCAGGGTTTTTTCCACAATAACAGAAAAAAAGGACAGAAAATGAAGTAGAGTCAAAATTTTAACCCAAGTCCCTTGGCTCAAAGGTTGATTTTCTTTCTACAATGTTATCCTGAGATCATATAGCAAGTAACAGAGTCAACATTTAAAGACAGATCCTCTGATTCCAAACTCCAAAGTTCTCTTTCCACCTCAACATGCTGGTGTTACGAGAAAAGAGCAATGGAAACTTTTAATTCATTTTTAGCAATGTGAGGTGTGATAATTATAAATGTCTCAGAATCCAGTGACTGAGAAATCCTCAAAATGAGCTGCTTCAGTTCACCAAAGGTGTTGTTTCACTGCACAAACCCCAGACTGCAATTTTGGAAGAAGGAAGTTTTGGGAGTAACAGGCCACTGGGAGTGCTGATAAAACCTCTGGGTGTACTGTCAACAGAATTCCTTACATGCCTTTTTGCATCAGCGAAATCTGAGGACTCACCAACTTAAGGTCACCAACTTTTGCTGATTGTGGCTTCTAAGTGGAGAAATACAGGTGTAGATCACATCTTTCTCCCTCCCTTTCCCACATCTTCCCCCTCCCCAACATTCCACATCTGTTTGGTGCAAAGTAATTAGTGGAAGGTAATTAAAATGAGGCATTTGGAAGTTGATTTATAAAAAAAGAAATTGGATTTTTAGGAGTGGCACAGATAGTAGGCTCAATCAAGAGAAAAAAAATATTAGCAAGGCCCCAGGGTGATAGAAAAGTCATAGTTGAGTCAGGTCAGCCTAAATGTATAAAGACAAGTTCTGAAAACAGGTGCACCTTTTTCCCCCCAGTTTATGGATTCCTTTGATTGAGGCAAAAGTACCCTCTGGGAAGGTCTGTTACCTTAATCTGTGGTAAAGGCACTGAATTTGGTAAGACACTAATGAGTTCTGTAAGGATGTCAGATCAAAGGTAAATTATTACTCCAAGCTACACATAAAAGTATCCTGTAAATACAAGATCAGAAGAATTCTTCATTCTCTGTCATTGACAAATCTGCCAAGTTCTCCCTCTATCACTCATATACACTCCCTTTTCTCTCCCCAAACATTCAGAACTATAATTCAACCCTTTCTCACCTACACTATTGAACTGGTCTCTCCTGGCTCAAATTTCTCCATCCTCCAAACCATGCTCTGAACATTTGCCAAAACTTGTATTTAAAGCATCAGTCTTACTATGTCATTCCCCTACTTAATAAATAGCAGTGGCTCCTTAGCATCTATTAGATAAAACATTAACACCTTTGTTATATAAAATCCTTCAAAATCTGGCACAAACCTCTACTTCTAGGCAGATTTCATGCCCCTGTCCCTCAGAATCTTGGCTAAAATGTAGCTGAAGAGGCACAGCTCACCATCTTTAATTATGAATTAATCATCTCTTCTATATTATTGACAAGGGAAACTTTGTTTTTCCCTATTAACATTATTAAATAATCTCAGAAGGTCATTCAGGGTCTTCTAGAACCTATTTCTATCAGGAATGCTTGAAAGTCCTCTATTTCATTCAATTTCCATTTTTTTCCCTTGAAGGATTATACTCAGTTTTGCTGGGTAGGTTATTCTTGCTTGTAATCCCAACTCTTTTGACCCCTTTATATCATATCCCAAACCCACCACTCCTTCAACATGGTTGCTGCTAAATCTTGTGTGATTGTGGTTCAACGGTGTTTCTATGGTTTCTTTCTGGCTGCTTGAAGTATTTTCTCTTTGACCAGGGAACTTTTGGATTTGGGTATAATGTTCCTGGGAGTTCTTATTTCAAGATGTCTTTTAGGAGGTGGATTGGTGGATTCAGCTTCTATTTCAATATTCAGATCTAAGATAGCTGAGCAATTTTCTTTGATAATTTCTTGAAATATGATGTCTAAGCTTTTTCTTTGAACATGGCTTTTAGGTAGTCCGATAATTCTTAATTTTTCTCCCTTCAATCTATTTTCCAGGTCAGTTGTTTTCCTGGTGAGAAATTTTACATTTTTTTCTTCTTTTTCCATTCTTTTACTTTCTTTTACTATTTCTTGATATCTCGTAGTCATTAGCTTCCACTTGCCCAGTCCTAATTTTTAAGGAATTACTGTGTTCAGTAAGCTTTTGTACCTCTTTTTCCATGGGCCTCTTCTGATTTGTAAGGAGTTATTTTCATCAGTGATTTTTTTTTCACCTCTTTTTTTATTTGGTCATTCTATTTTCTGAGATGTCATTTTTTTCAGTAGGTTTTGTGCTTTTTAAACAAAACTATTAATTGATTGTCTTTTCATAATCTTCTTACTTTTTGCTTGCTTTACCTATTTTTTTCCTTTACCACTCTTATTTGATGTCAAAAAGAATTTTTTTGGTTCTTCTGGGAATTCTTGTTGACCTTGAGTCCAAATCACATTTTTCTGAGTCTTTGCTTTGTAGCTGTTTGACTTAATTGTCTTCTGAGTTTGTGTCTTGATCTTCTCTGTCACCATAGTAGCTTTCCATGTACAAGTTTTTTTGTTGTTATTGTACATTTTTCCACATTATTTCTAACTTTTTAACTTTATGTAAAAGTTGGATTTTGTTCCCAGAATGGGTGAGGGAAGGGTACTATCTCAAGTTTTAGGCTTTTTTTCTTACTACTGTTTTCAGAGATTATTCCTTGGGTTTAAAATCTTTTGGTGCTTCTAAGGTGGTGAAATCTGAGGAAGTATGTGGTCACTGATCTCCCAGAACCTACTCTGTCTGGTCCTTTCCCAAGAAGGGCCCCTTATCTCTTGTAATTACAATTGATCCTGCTCTCCAGGGTTATTGATCCCTTAGGACTGGAAATCTTCCCCAGGTCCTTGGTCCCTTGTTACCAAAAGTGATACTTTTCCTCAAGGCTCCAAATTCCCTCTTGACTCTTCTCCCAGAACAGGATATTGGCAATGAATTTACCAAACAGCATCCAACCTTGCATCCAGTGCTTTCAAAGGGATCCCTTGTGATCTCTTTTTTGACCTAAACTGTTATTGTTGCTTCTGTCTCCATCACTTAGTTCCACCACTGGTTTTTCATCCACATGGGCTCTGGGCCAGCCTCCACTGCCATGTCACAGATCTCTCTTTCCAACCTCTTATCTTGGTCTGGTAGATGTCTCACTGTGACCTTTTGTTGCCTCTGTCATTCCAGAAATAGATTTGAGACATTATTTTAAAATGGTTTGGAGGAGAACGTTGGGAGAGCTTTGCTGAGTACTTTTTCTAATCTGCCATCTTGGCTCCACCTCCAGAAGCCCTATGACTTATTTCCAACCAACTTTTCTAATACTATTTCATAGTACTCCTATTCATATAATTTGTTGTTGTTGTTTTCAGTCATTCCTGATTCTGTATAACTACATTTGGGCTTTTATTGGGAAAGATGCTCGAGTGGTTTGCCATTTCCTTCTCTGGCTCATTTTTTATAAATGAGGAAACAGAGGCAAACAGGATTAAGTGACTTGCTCAGGGTCACAGAGCTAGTAATTCTCTGAGGCCAGATTTGAACTCAGGAAGATAAGTCTTCTCTGACTCCAATCCCAACGCTCTATCCACTGTAAGATATTGCTGTCCCACTCCTATAAATTACATTTAGCCAAATTGAAATTGAAGATTTTTAAAGTCCTTTTGAGGATTAAAGCATGACTCAATTATGTACTGACACGTGTATCATCTCACCCTTCCCATTGATATAATTTCCATTCTAGCCCAACTAGATTTGAGATCTTCTGAAGTTGCTTCCAGGACCAAAATGTGACTCTATAAGGGCATAATACCACATTAATATAATTATACTCCTTATTGTCAGGTGTGATCAGGGGAAAGTTACTCCTCCTCACTAGAGCAAGTATTAGGATATTTCATTTAGAAGTTCACAGTAGGCCCTGGGTCATTTCCAGTTCACATCATCCTCTCCCCATTTTTATCCCCCCCACCCCAGAATGTCAGTCAACTAACAAATCCACATGAAATAATTCAAAATGTGCAAAGTCAACTTGGTAGGCACTGAGTTCATTGTTTTTGCTGCCTATAAGACACATATTATTCATCCAAAATCCAGCCATACCTACAAACTTCTGATTATAAAAACAGAATCCCTAAAATGTGCTTTCTAGATATAGGAGGATCCTTGCATTTCTTATTTGGAGAACACTAGCACAAATGTATATTGATCTCTAGGTTTTATAATGAAATTTGCTTGACATAGCTTGCTTCACAAATGAAATGAACATTGACCTGCCTGATTGCATATTGACAATGGAATCATCCCTAGATACAAGAAGCCTTTGTAGATACTGTCAAGGAAAGTTAGAGTTGACAGGCCTGAGGTCTGAGCTCCTTTGCAAAGGGAGGACATCAGCTTTGACCCTAACTTTGGGACTCCTGCATGGATTGGGAAAGGGACAATGAGTGAGCATCCTTTCCTGCTGGCTCTTCCTCAAAATAATCCCATTTGACTAATGTAGGTGCCAGTTGGAGGAGAAAAAAATCTTAATAGCTTTTATCTGCTGAACAAATACAGGTATAAAATGTTCTCACCTATCAGAGGAAATCAATGATACTTGAGGAATGCGGTTGGGGCAGAGTTCAGCTGAGTTTTCCCATCTTTCTAATAAAATGAAATTTAAAATGCATTCGATTGTTTTGAATTTCCTCCAAAGGAGCCTACCAATTCTCTGAACTGCTGAGTAACTCTGCTTTTGTACTTTGAATAAATCAACCTAACTAAAAGGGGGCTAAAGCCAAGAGACTGGCTATTTAAAAGTAAGTTTGTTTGCTGTTTAAAAGTAAAAATAGGCACCTTTCTTTTCAATGCCCAAATTCTAGAGCATTCATTTTCAGGTGAACCCATACAATTTTGCCACATATTCATGCATGAAGAACTAAGTATCCATACCTAATCTGCCTCATTTTATTTCCCCTAAAACCCACATCCTCTTTTGAACTTTTTTGTTACTCTCTAGTGCATCACCATCATTTTATTTACTCATTATCACAACCTTAGTAAGGCCTAAACTCTTCACTCTCGATTACCCCACATAACTAACCTGTGGTCAAATTTTGCGGTTTCTATCGTCACAGTACTATTCCTGTATCTTTTCTTCTCTATACTCACAATGCTATCTCTATAATAAAGGCCCTTAATGCTTCTTCTCTGGATTATTGCAATTGCTGTATTTATTAAAATAACTTTATTGATTTTAATGTCACCTAAATTTCTCCTATAATCCTTTCCCCTTCCCTCCTAGACATCCATGCCACATAAGAAAGGTGTTTTTTTTTTTTATCCTAGAGAAGATAAAAGACTAAAAAATAAATAAACAACGACACTGGTCAAAATATATCTGCTATATTGGATGGGGCCCTGGAAGGTGAGACAGGGATAGGAGTGGGATTCTAAATACAATGCAGCATCACTTTTTCTGATTGACTTTTGTCTTTCATAAAGTGACCCAAACCAACCTTTCTAACCTTATTCAACTTATTGCTCATACTGAACTCTATAGTCAAGCCAAAGTGACCTTTTCTTTTTTTTTCCTTATTCACTGTCCTCTCCCATTTCTGTACCTAGCTCTCCCTTCTCCATACATCTTAGAATCCCAAGATTATCTCCAAGACTCAGGTCATGTTCTTCCCTTTGAATAAGATCTTACATTCCCCACCCCTAGCTGATAGTGTCTTAGTGTCCTAGGGTATCTTGAATCTGCTTTATTTTATATGTTATGTATCATTGTGTGTGTGTGTGCATGATTGTGAGTGTGTATTGTACTTGTTGCCCTCCCATTAGAATGTAAGTTCCTTGATGACAGAGACTGCTTTGCTTTGATTTTTACTCCTAGAATTTGGCATAGTGCCTGGCATATGAAGGTTCTCACATTCTCTATTGATTACAGAGTCAGTTTACAAAACAGGGAGAGTTAGTAAAAAGTACTAGATGTGTACCTAACAATGGAGGGACTGGAATTTATAGCATAAGAAGGATAGCCAGAAGGAAATTTGGAGGACATCTCTTGTAACCTTATTATTGTATGGTTCAAGAGGACAATGAAGACCAGATTAGTTAAGTAATTTGCTCAATGTAGTATTTATCATTGTCAAGATCTGAATTCAGATTTTCTGAATCCAGAATCTAATCTACTTGGAAAAGCATGCTCCTACCTTCTAAACATGCTCACAAGAAAACTAATGGACCTTCCAAGTTATTTGTAAAACTCGTAGTTGGAGATGAAAAATTTGACCTAATATGTATAATGGAACTGTAAAACCTCACTTGCCAAGTTGTTAGACTGGTTTTGTCTATGTGGCCTTGAAGTAGAAAATAGGGGAGATTACATTATAGAGTTGCCATCTGAAATCTCAGTGTCTTCTTAATCCACCACTATTTTAATGCTAAAAATGATTTATGATTTCATTGATATGGAAAAGCTCTCTGCTAGCACATATGATAAAATTTTCAAAGGTTTGTCAACTTCATTTTTTGGGAAGGCCAAAACAAATTGTATCAGCTAATGGACAACCATTCCATGATGATTGTCTCTGAACTTATCAAGACTGGCCCTCAGCAGTCACATTATATTACAGACAATGTGTTCAGAACCTTTTTTAGCTTCATAGGTTCAAAGAGAGCTTTTAGTTCACTGGCCTAGACTTCAAGAAGTAAGGGTCACCTACGATATAATGGGAGCTCAAGGGAAGACCATGTGAGTATTGCACTCTCTGAAACGATTTAATAAAATAACTTACTTAGAATATTTTTTCTTTTGCTTTGAGTAGGGACCTCATTATCCCAAATATAACTGATATGCTCAGTGTATTCTATAAAAATCAAGGCCAATTATTACCAGGTTGGTGTTACTAATGCCTTGCAAGTTTTATATTGAACCAAAAAATTTAATAAAGAGTTCTACTTCCAATATAAACTATTATAAATATTTTCCCACAAAAACCCCTGAAGAAGTACATGCTGATTTTAAAGTATTTCTAATGCCACATATAGTTTTTAAAATCATATAACCAAAGCGATTAATTTCTCAGGTGACAGCTCTCATTCTCAGTATGGAAATAGCTTTCATTTTTTCTGAAAGAGGTGGCTCTCTAAGGGCTCTGATTTCTGAAACTTAGATGGTGATCCAGGTAGTCATGCTTGACATGTTCTCTTCTTATTCAGGTTTACATTCCCTAAATCCTCAAATGTCTATCCATCCATTTATTTAGTAATTCTGTAACAGTACATGCTCTTCCTATGACACTCCCTTTATCCCTTTATGGGAGGATAACTTTTTTCCATGAGGAAAAAACAACATGGTACAGAGGAGCTAGCAGAGGGAGATAGAGATATCTATAGTGTCTCATAGCTATAAAGTGCTTAGCACAAAAGGGTAAGGAGGCAGGAATTGCCTCCTGGAGGAGAAGTGTTTAACCTTTTATTGGGTCATGGACCCCTTTGGTAGTGTGGTAAAGTCCATGTACCCCTTTTCATAAAATGTCAGGTGCCTGCATTCATAGAAGAATGAAATGATAAATTCCAGTTTTCAATTTGAGGTCACTGATTTTTTTCCCCACGCAAGTTTAGGCTCCTCCAGAAATCTTTCCATAGAGACCCCAGATTGCAAACCCCTTTCCTAGAGTTTTTTTCCTAGAGAAACTTTCAAGTCTTTTAGGGTCCTTTGAGGAAAAGTAACCTATTAACCTTGAATGAAGTTCACTATAACAACAGTAACTTAAGCAACTTGACTAAGTAAGAATAATTTTCAAAATACTTGAATTCATTATTAACTTTGAGGATGGGGGAAAGATATACAAAGGTGGAATGCCTCTGGAGTAGTGAGATCTCTTGCTTTGGAAGGCTTCTGGTAGAGACTCAGTTATGCCTTTTGGGTCTTCTAGAAGGTATCTATTTTCAAGTATGGGTTGCCTAATGTCCTTCCTAACTCTGTGACCTTCTGATTTCAGGATACTGAGTAGCAGTTACCACAATAGGAGTAGGAATTATTAGGGAAGAGACATGAAAGAGAGGAGTGTACCCCAAGTTTGAGGCAGTTATGGGAAGATTCAAACCGATAATGTAGTGTTGCTATGTTGTTGTGGCAACATTATCTTGACAACACTGGTTGAAGCAGTAATGGTTATTAAATGGACCTTTACTATTTGGGGGCTCCCAGAATGACCTTAGTACCTGGAAAGGTCACTGATCCTCTAAATATGCTTAGCTCCTTATCAGGAAGGGACTCATACAACTGTGAAATTCAGACAGATTATTTGTAAAGGGTTTACTTTTCTTTATCAAATTCCAGAATGTATTTCCTCCTTACTTTTGCAGCTTATAAGTCTTAGTTTATTGAGACCTAAACTCAAGGGCAGGCAACTATGAAGAACCATCTCTGATACTGCAGGTTTAGTAATCTCTGCCTTACATTAACTTGATCTTATATATCTGGGTAAATGTTGTAGTCTCCCTCCCCCCAGTGGAATGTAAATTCCTTGATGGAGGGTCCATTTGTCGTTTTGTCTTTGTGTCTCCTCTACCTAACACAGTATCTTGCATGTAGTAGAAACATATGTCTACTGATTAATCGAAACATCATCAGTTAATTCACATTTTACATCTTACATGTCTAGATTAAACCTGGCCATAAACACTTTCATGGTTGTTCCCATTGAAAATAAGCATGTATTTATTTGTCCCCTATGGAATTCTTTTCATGGGTGTGTGTTCTTTTTTGAAATGTAAATTTTGTGAGTATAAAGCTTATGTATAAGCCCATAATAAGCCATAGGATCTATTTTTCTAAACAAGCAGATGCACCAAGGTCCAAAAATCCAAATGGAAAATATGAATAAAGCCCCTAGTTGCAAGGGAGATAGTTTAATTACCTATTTTCTGGGATCAAAAGAGAAATTTGCAATTATTTTTCTGAGTAGTTGAGTATGACTTCACTAAATGTGTATGTAATACTATCAAAGGAACTAAGTCATTGTAAGGTTTGGATGCATTTGAAGTTGTAGGAAAATTAGAAATGTATAAAATATTTGCTGATGAATAAACCTATATATCAAGATAATTTTAGGGAAATATTAACTATGAGACATGTAAATTATTTTGAGATTTATCCTCAGTTCTCAGTAGGAAACCCCCTAATTCTCATGTAAGTAAGAAAAACTGAATTTATACTGAGCCCCTTTACCAAATACAGGATAATTTCTTACTCTTATTACACAGCTTCTTAGCACATTTATCACAGTACCTATGATTCTGAGCAAAAGTTTATGTTATTTTTTTTTTGCATTATTAGGGTTTGATTTTTATCATACCTCATGAGAGACTGTGTGGCATACAGAAAATAAATGTTGGACTGGTTTTCAGATATAGACAACATGAATACCCACTGGTGATGTCATAATGGGAATACCTGTTGAGGTCAAGAACAGATCAGATGACTTCTGAAGCCCTTACCAACCCTGAAATTCTGACGTTTTGAATATTAGCTCACACAGAGGGATGAATTCATCTTCCCACTCCCCACCCCCACCCTACACATACACTATTACCTGATCCCTCATATGTATGGGTATATATAAAATAATTTTAAACATGGAGCTGGAAGGAAACTCACAATCGATCTAGTCTAATGCCTTCATTTTAAAGATTAGCAAACTGGGGTAATGGTAAGTTTAAGGCTTTTCCAAAATGACAAAAGGAATAAGGAAAAGCCTGATATGAACTTAAGTCCTCTGACTCCCAAACCAAATCCTTATGGGTAAGTGATTGAATTTCCCCAAACATCAATTTCCTCACTTTGAAAATGAGGACAAGAATGCCCATAGTGAAAACATCTATAGTTGATTCATTTTGTTCAATGTTTGGATCCTTTTTGTGTGTTTCCCTTTTGAAATGTAATTTTTTGTGAGTTAAAAGTCTATTTATGATTCTGTAATAAGCCATATTCATCAGGCTATTGTGAAGATTGAATGAGAATATTTCAAGACATTTTGAAAACCTTTGATACTCTAAAATATTAGCTAGTATTACTTAAATATTTTTAGAAGAAACTATTATTTATAATTTGGGAGGTGGAATCAACATAGCAGAATAAAAGGGAAAAGTACAGTGAGTTCCCCTACCCTAATAAAATTCTTCCACATAGATTTAGAAAACACATCAAACTAAATCCTGATGGAGGATCCAAGTAAAAGTTAAAGCTGGTCATTTCCTAGCCCCAGTGGCCAGAGGATGACAGAGCGGTCCATGGAACTAAAGAGAGGGTTTGACCAGGAGCACACTGGGCACAGTAATCCAGTGACCAGTGTATGACAGATCACAGAAGCTATACAATGAGTTAAAATAACATCACAAAAGCATATTTGAACCATATTCTTGTGCAGGATGCAGAAATTGATGACAAGTGGAAGTTGTGTTTCTTACTACCCAGTTCTGGCTCAACAATCTAAAGCAAACTGAGGAGAGGGGGTCTATGCCAAGGGATGGTAAAGAAAGTAGTTCCATCATTCTTGATGATCTTAAAAGACAAAGGAAGAGGGAAGGAAAGAAGAATATTAATCATTAATGATTAGGATAAGGGAGAAGAAGGTTATAGAAATGATTTCAAATAATCAGGATGCTAAGGGGATGAAGGAAGTGACTGACCCTTGAACGCCATCTTATCTAAACTGGACAACAATCAACGGAGAGAATTGCATACACACACACACACACACACAGATAGGTATAGATATTTATTTCACTCCACAAGGACATTCCATAGTAAAAATCAGAATGGGGAATTAAAGGGATAATAGATTTTAAAAAAGAGGAGTTCTGAGCAAAACAAACTAAAGATTAATTTAAAAAAACAGCTCTTTGTGTGGCAGCAAAGAACTAGAAACTGAGTGAGAAGTGCGATCAATTGGGGGATGACTCAACAAATTATGGTATATAAATGTGTTGGAATACTATTGCGCTTTAAGAAATGATGAAGGGAATAGATTCAGGGAAATCTGAGAAGTTTTGTGTAAGTTCATGTTGAGTAAAGTGAAAAAACAGCTTATATAAAGACAGTAGTTTAAAGTTTAACTTTGAAAGATTTAGGAAGTCTGAGCAGAATGATGATGAACCAGGATTCCAGGGGATTAATGGTAAGACATGTTACCTATATCTTGAAAGATAAGGGAAAAGACTCAAGAATACAAAATGAGACTTCACCCCCTTTCGGACACTGGCAATTTGAAAATTTATTTTGCTCAACAACATGGACTTATAATAGAAGTTTTTTTTTCTTTCTTGTTTGAGGGTTGAATACTCAGAGGGGTGCGAAGAAGAGGTTTTTATTGATTGAAAAAATAACACTTAGTTTGAATATGTGTATAAATATGTATTGTGTAATGTTCGTTGAAAATAATGATTAAAAGAAAAAAAGAGGCGGGCCAGAATCTTAAATCAGAAATTTCACAAAACCCTGGGATTACTTTGAATGAGACCTACAAGACCTTTCAACCATCATGATATGTAATTTTCGGAACCACTCTTTTTGATTCATAGGTTGGCAAGTAGCAACCTGGGGATATGGTTATGTATTATTTGGTTTAAAAATTCAAACTAGGGTTGGAGTGATATTGCAGCGACAATAATAATAGCCAGCTAGCATATACATATTACTTTAGGACTTAGAAAGTGCTTTACACATGGTATTTCATTTGACCCTGACAAAAATGTGCTATTATTGACACTATTTTCCTAAGGCTGACAGAGGTGAAATGACTTCTCCAGGGTCACATAACTAGTATTCATCTAGGATTGCATTTTAAATTATTTTCCTGACTCCAAGTCCAACACTTCATCCACTGCATCACTTAGCTGCTAAGAAAAATAAGTAAAATAACTACAGGATAATTCTTAACACATAATGAAGATTATCCCTGATAATGATATAACAATTTCGGTCTACATTTACAGAGCACTAAATATACTTCCAAATGCTTTCCTACGTGGTATTTCATTTGAGTTTCACAGACTGGAAGATATTATTCCATTTTTTAAAATGAGAAATGGAAACTCCCAGAATAGAAATCCTACTGTTCACAACTTCTTGGAAGGCTGAAAATCAGTACCCACTACCCCACTGCTCTTTTCACAACATTCATAATAGCAAAGTTAATGCAAATATTTGTTTGCTTTTCTCCTTTATGGAATGGTCAAGAAGATAGGGGAGGGCATGATGGTTGGGATATGTAAGCATAGAGTTGAAGAACATCTCTCAAACCCTATCTCTCAGTATCTATATACTTCTTGAGAAAGAAACATAGCTGAATAGGGACAGAGATTAGGGAAAGAAATAGAGAATGTTCTCCTAAAGAAAAAATCTATAATTTTTTAAAAAGCACGAGAAAATCTGCTACGGGACTGACATTTGGCACTAGTAGATGGGGACTTAGCAAACTCGTCGATTTTTTTTCTTTATTCTAGATAAGTATTCTGTAGGTTGCTGTCCAGACAGTATGTGTGTTTGTGTATGTGAATGCATGTAGTGTGTGTATACATGTAAGCATGCATAAAAGTGTATGTAAGTATATAACATATCCCCAAAATTTTAGCTTGAGCTATGATAACTTTAAATTGCACCAAGACTTTTAGAAATTCCTATATATTCATACATGAGTGTGTGTGTGTGTGTGTGTGTGTATATATATATGTATATACTATGCATGTGCACCCACATATACTACACACACACACACACACATACACACATGCACATTTGTATGTATGTAAAGAAGCCTGTAGAATATACAGAAACAATTTCAAGGAATGGGTTGCATGAAAGAAAAAAACAAGCCTGCTAATATCTATTCACCAATTAATATGTTCCAGACATAGGGCTGGTCAGTACAGTTAGAAACCAAACGTAATAAAAGTGGCAGCAGCAACCACATCAACAACAAAACAGAATATGCTTTATACTAAGAAGCTTCTAACTGAGAAGAATAATGGTGGTTCGTTATCTCAAGAGCCTTAACAACATCAAAGGAATAAAGTAGATTTCCTTCTACAAGGAAGGAATTTACAGTAGATATCGAACCCAGGGATTGTTAGGAGTTCTTGTTATCTCATGGAATACCTTACAAACAATAGATCTTTAATAACTGCTTTTACATACTCTACAAGGAAGCCAAAGTGTATTAACCTATACCCCATTCTTCCCAAGCTACCCTCTTCCCCCCAAAAACCATCCTATAAGTTCCTGTCTTCTCATATTTGTTCATTTAAAAGATGAGAAATGGAGGCTCTCAGTACTGAAAAATCATTGTTCACCACTTTTTGAAGACTAGAAATCAGTGTCTCCAAGCCCACTGGCAAATGATGTCTGTGGCACCTGTGGTACCATACCCAGCCACACCATTTTTACTCATTGACATCTTTCCCATGTTTCAGGACCTAACACATATTATCTCACCCATAAATGACTGTTGGCTCTTATTCCAGCTGAAGGCAATTTCTCCCTCATCTTTTCTTAAAGAAATTCCTCTTAAACTTAACACTTTAATTTCTGTGTATCAGTTTATATTTCATATCTCAAACAACAAGCATTCGTTAAGCACCTACTGTGTACAACGCATTGTGATATGACTGCTACATTATAAATTCCTTAAGGACTGGACCCATGCTTTATAGAGTCATAGCTTGTTAGTCTTGAAAAGGTCCTTGGAAATCATATAGTCCCACCCATTCATTTTGAAGATCAGAAAACTGAAGGTTAAATGACTTGTCATCATTTAGTAAATTGCATGATGACAGATGGCTGAAAGATCTCTCCTTTCTGAACCCTTCCTGCAGCACAAAGCAGGCCTTTGCATCACTTATCATCACCTAACATTCACCATTCTTCAAAAAGAAACATTTTTTTTGACTAAAAGATATTTTTAGAAACACTTTCCACAAATATTTAAATAGGCAATGATACTAGAACAAGGCAAACCTGGAACTAATTAGCAATTTTTTTCTTCTGTGTATTTTCAGTTCTTCATTTGGGATTCATCTCTTGTTTATCTGAACTGCTGATTTAGTGATTCTCTGGCAGTTAATGTATGCGTCCACCTCACCATTGATTACTTCCAATGACTGCCTTGAATATTTACTGCTGGTTAAATATTTTAAACTTTTATCAACATTATCTTGTACCCAATTAAGAACTCATTGAGGGAGTTTTTTAAGGACCTTTCTTGCACTGTAGAATATAGCTTAGGGAATACAGCCAAATCTCTTCTGGTCCTCCCATTATGGAACAGTTTTTTTAAAGGACTTTAGTCATATCTTCTACTTCATTTGCCACAACCAACTATCAGCAGACTAGTTTTCAGGATACAGTGGGTGCTCATTAAGTGCTATCAATTGTTATTTTCTAAATAAATGAACAAAGCAGGGAATTGGGTTTTTCTGTTTCTCATACACATATATATATATATGTGTGTGTGTAATATATACATATACATGTGTATATATACTTATATACATACATATATATATATAATTTTCCCTTTTAAAAAGTTAGGTTATCTAATGAAAAATTTTGAAACATCATTAAAAAAACAAAATAATCAAACTTATTGAAAAAATGTAATTAATTTACTTAAACTCATAAACCAGAGAAGAAGAAAAAGGAGGAGAAGAAGAAGGAAATGTTAATTTTTACCAATAATGGCTAACTATTCTATAATGGGGAATATATCAAACTGAATTAAACTTTAGAAGTCTAACAAATCACATCACTGAACTGTTTTTGGATCAGTGCTGAATATGATTGGGCACGAAGGGGTGGTTATAGTATGGGGAGGGGTTAGGACCGTGTTTGAGTACCTGGGGACAGAAAGTGAAGTCAAAATATAAATATTTACTTTAATCAATTTGCCCATTGTGCTTCAATGGTCTATGATATTCATACTTCCTTAAGGAAGGGTGTTAGTCTATGTCTGTTAGGCTATTAGTCTCTAGGAATGAGAAGCTGTGCATGGGTTTTGATCTGCAATATTGGAAGTAAAATATTTATTTGTATGAGATTATAGATTCTTAGAATCATTGAATATATGTATATGTGTGTATATAAGTGTGTGTATATGTAGACATACATAAATACACATATACAAATAGATATTTCATATACATATATACATGCATATATACACACACACACACACACACACATCTCTTTTTTTTAGTGTCTATTCTATATGGATACTTCTCTTCATCATTAATAAGTTATCTTGGAAGTTCAAAGAGACCAAAAGTATGATCCCTATGGTTTCACTTTCTCCCACCAATCCAAATGAGATTTCTGTAAAAGCCTTAGCACAAAGCCTGACACATACTAGATGCTATACAAATGGTTCTTCCTTTCCCTCCTACCAACCTACCCACCCACTTCCCCTTGTAATCAAACATAATTTACTCTCAATCACATTTCTAATAAATTTGCCAGCCTTCTGTTCAGTGTTGGAAAATCGTGGCAATTTCACAACAAAATAAAGTTTTTTGGGGGTGATGAACCAACTGATAAGAGAAACTTATGATCTGTGCTCTATCTTATCTTGCAGGACCAGATCCTTTCTTTCTCTTTCTTCTCATCCCACTCTATTTCTCCTGCAATACGAATGGGAATGGAGAGGTTATTTTCCTCAGCTATTTGCAAGAATAGTTTGTTTTTGTTATTCTGTTTTTTTTTTTTCTTTTTTATATAGTAAACATTCTGAACTAAATATCCAACAGCAGGCAGTCTTCATTTCAGCTTTTAGGAGCTCCTTTCATTTATTGGTACCACTGAGAGGTAGGAATTAAGAATGCTAAGTAAGAGAAAACAAACATTTTGTCTATGGGCTAATTACATAGCTCCTGTGCTTCATGCAGGCATCTTGACATCTCTTGGCAAGCCTTGGATGACCTGAAGGGACGTTCCTTTCTTCTTGGAGGGAAATGGTGATTTGGCTTCAGTGCTAATGTCTTTCTGTGCTGGCTCAGAACAAAAGCTGTCATCTGTGCTGAACATCGCCAGCGTGGCCCTTGGCTGTGATACTGGAGCAGTCATTGAATGAGATGAGCGCATGAAACTATCTTTTGTGATCAGAATAATTTAAGGACTTGGGACCCAGGACAATAAAGACTGAAAATGATAACATCAGGCTTTTGAATAAAGTAGAATGGGCAGGACGAAAAAGATCAGAGTTTGGAAATGTGTTTCTAATGGAAATTAATTGTCTGAAGTTTCTGCAAGGCATATATCTTTCATTGATTTGGGGGGAGGGAAGGAATGTATACTGATTTCTCCACCATCTTCTCTAAGCTCTCTTCCTATCTTGTTAGTTCTTGGTTATTTCTTTTTATTTCCTCCATTGTGTACGTATTGCTTTTACCCCAGTAGAATGTAAGATCATTGAGGGTAGGGCTATTTGGTTTTCCTTATTTTTTTATCTTTGTATGTCCATTATTTAATATATTGACTTGCATATCATCTGAAATGAGGGTTTATTGAACTGAATTTGCTGAATTAACCTTCTACACTAGTCTATTTCCTATGAGTTGTACTTTTAAGCCCTACCATTTATTATCCAAGTGTGTCACTATTTTTGTTGTTGTTTTGTTTTGTTTTTCCCTCTTGATTGTGGACTATCGTGATACAGTGATAGGAAAGGAAAAATGCCATCCAAATGATAATAAAATTGTTAGAAACCAAGTAAGGAGGAAATACTCAGAAAAAAATGTCCAAAGTCAGAAAAAAGCATCATTAAAGACCAAAACAAATCTGCATCCCTGCCTGACAATATGCAGGCATTATTGTTCAATGAGATTTCCCCACTAATCACCAATTCTACATAGTGAAATGTTAACTTCAGTCATATTGTTTCCATAGACTTCTTACAATGCTGAACATCCTCTTTTTTTTAATTTCCCTAACTGATGATTTCAATTTCTCACAGAAATGATGCTTCTTACAGTAGAATAACTTGTCACAATTCTTTTAAGGTTTCTTCTTTCATGAATGACACTAAATGGCTTTACGCTCTATCTCATTTTCTTCCCAGTAAACCAATATAGGATGTAATACAGATTCATATGTAGCTAGGATGACAACCTCTCATGGAAGAATGTAACTGACTCATAGCAAAGTTCCCTATGTGAGTGTGTGTGACTGAAACGACAGATGCCCACCCTTTGCCTCCTTCTAAACTTGTTATTATGAGATTCAGTAAGACATAGTGGTATTGCTTAGACCCTTTCTTGCCTGATAAATCCCATCAACATCGTTGACCTCAAAAAAGCAGGCATGAATGGATCTGTGATTTCAACAACGGAATGGGGAACTGCCAGTGTAGCTGCTCCCTTTACTAATGCAGATCTCTCTATGGTTTGGCAGATAAGTACAGGCTTTGCCTTAGGCACATTCAGGTCAATTGACTTGTCCAGGGTCATAGTAGGAGAATTTGAGGTAGTAGCTGAAACCATTTCTCTCTGATTCCAAGCCTAGAACTCTACTGACTAGACCAAGCTACCTCTATATTTGTCCTCATAAATAGAATCATGTATTAGTTAGGTATATATTAAGCATTAAATTTGGAGGCAAAGGACTTGATAAAGAACTCACTAATAGTGTGGTTATGGAAAATCTCTGTGTCTCTCCTTCTTGATATATTGATATATATTGAGGAAATAGGAAAAACACATGGAAAAACCTTTCCACTCTATCTAAAAATAACTTTATATCTTTATAAAGATAGATATCTATATATGTGGAGAGAGTGAGAGAGAAGATTGGACTCAGAGAAGGTATATTACATATGTATAATGTATGTATATGTGTATGTCAATAAACATACATGTAAGTATTATGATACAAACTTGTTATTTCATTTGTGTAGTGAACTTTCAATGTAAGGAAATTCCCTCAATGAAATTTCTCATATTTCCCCAATTTTTATCACTATATATTTCCTGAAATTTCTTTAAATTACATTTCATTAATGTAAATTTGTATATGTTGTTTCTATGGTAGAATGAAATTAATACAATTATGATCTTCAACTTCTAGACTTAGCAACTTGCTTAGAGCATCAGGAAGCCAAATGGCTTGCCCAGGGTCATACAGCTATTTTGTGTCAAAGGCACAATTTAAACCCATATCTCCTTGACTCTAAAGCTAGACCTCTATGTAATGCCACTCTCCCTGCCTCATCAATAAAATGGGTATAATACTTTCACTACCTATTGTACAGGGTTGTTGTGAGGAAAGTACTTTTGAAAACTGTACAAGCAATTTATTCCTATTACTGAACTTCCACCTCAAAAAAAAGTTAGTGCATTTGTTTCTTTTTTATTTTTAAAATTAGATTATTTTTTAGCAACTTTTATTGGGGAGACTAGGAGTAATTAGCTACAAAATTAAATCTTTCCTACAGTTGTTCTGAATTCGAGTAAAGTCAAGCCAATGAACATTAAGTGCCTCTTATTTGCCAAGCCCTGAGCCATAGAGGGCGTGTGACATACATTTATTAATAAGCAGTAACAGGGATGGCTGTCATTTTATTCTACAGACACTACAAATAAATCATCAGCTAATAGCACAGTAGGGACATTTCATTTCAATGAGGGTGGGAAGCAGCAGGAAGTTCATTCACATGGTAGCAGGACCAGGGATTACGGTAAGTAGTCTTTGGATATTTTTGGTATTTCTAGGAACAGTTGAAGCAATTCTGATTGAATTAGCCATCCCAATGGGACACAAGTGAGCCACAGAGTACAAAAGGGGCTTTTTGTTATGGTAGTATGAGGAAACTAATCTATATTTAATTGTGAAGGGTGGGGGAAAGTGTTTGATGAGAGTCATTGGAATACATGTACAAGAGTGAACAGTACACAATAGCACTCACAATGCAGTGCTTAGGCTTCTAACTTCTTTCTTATTATATTGTCATCAAAAGAGAATTCATTTTATGTAGGAGCATAGATTTATAGAATCCCTGACTTGAAACTGGAAAGGCCCTTAGAGTTTAAGTAGTCTAACCTCTGCATTTTACAGATGAGCAAACTGACAGTCAAGGACATAATTTTCCCAATACCCCTTACTCCATGAATAAAAAGGCATTTTTCAAGCACTCTGGTAGCTACTGGTTTTACAAAAACATACATGAAATAGTCCCCATCCTCAAAGAGTCTATATCTGGTATAAGATGTAATAACGTATACTTATTTATAAGTATATACATGTACCTTGTATATACATGCATGCATAGTTATAATTTTTGCTGAAAATAGGATACTAAGGTAGTTAAAAGAAATAATTATCATGTGAATATATGTCTTTTGACCCCAAATTCAATTTTCTGGCCACTGTACAATACTACCTCTCAGTGATTTTATTCTCCTGTTGTTTTGGTAGCCAAACATATTTGCACCATCATAACATGACCAAGTCATGATCAGATCAAGTCCTGTCTAGCTCTGTTGAACTTATGGGCAAAATTATAGAATGTCCAAGCTGGGAAATGACCTGAGAGATCATCTCATCAAACAGTTTCATATTCCAAAAAGTAGAAACTCAGCCTGAGAGGCAACGCGTTACAACAGCCAAGTTTACTCTTGGATTTCTTTTTTATATAGCAGAGTGTTCAGGTGCCAGTGGATTAAGAGAATGACCAGAGACTGATAAAAACAATCCACTGATTTGTACAGCACTTACTGAGTGCCAGGCATTGTGCTAAGCACTTAGCAAATATTATCTCCTTTGATTTTCATGATAACTCTGGGAGGTAGATGTTGTTACTGTCTCTGTTTCACAGAAGAGGAAATTAAGGTAAATATAGATTAAATAACTTCTCCAGAATCACACAGCTAGTAAGTGTCTGAGGCTGTATATGAACTCAGGTTTACCCAGCTCCAATCTGGCATTCTACCTACTGAGTCATCTATGGTGCAGTTATATGAATTGACAACTGAAATGTAGATTCCCATGGTGTTGGTCAACATAGCCACATTGCTAATTTTTTTCTTTTTTTCTTCAAAGTTCTTATTTCTGTATATATGCTGAGAGGGATGTAGACATTTTCCACAGCCCCTGAATCCTTCTTCTCCCTGACACCATTCTCATTTTCATCTAGTAGACAAAGTTAGCACTTAATAGAAACATGAATTTCCTTTTCTCTAAAAACAATGAAATCCACAACAAATATGACTTTGTTCATTATTGTACAAGGACAGTTACTATGAGAGCTTGGCGAATTAAAGCAATGATACTCAGGGAAAGAAGTAAAAGTGAATCTGTTCAACATCCCTCCGTGACATATATTCTTTCACACTCTCCATATGGTCTCTGGCAAGTGATAATCTTAACAAAATCGTGTCCGCGTGGTTGTCTGTGCTCACGATTTCAGCCTCATCATGGTGCTCCGACATGGCTGGTGGCAAGCTGCAAGTGGGCTGTGATTACACAATTCACACAGCAGAAATACTCTGTACCTCATGTGACTTTGGTTTTGAGAAGAAAACCGTGCAGGCATCTTTTAAGGACAGTTGGAAGGGAGTACTTAGAGCAACTATGCAGAATACAAGTCTAAGAACACCCTCAACAGGGTAATATGCCATCAAGTTAAAGTTTAATACTTCATGCCATGTAATCCCTGCTATATCTGTCTATATCTATATATATACACACACGCACAAACACTGTCAATGCACTCATAAAATTTCAAATGTAGTTTCAGAAACTAGAAAAACTCAAGGTAAAAGAGATCACTGATTGAGGAAACGCTTTGTGAGTTGGTCCAGATGAAGTGATTGACATGCTGCCAAAGGACAGTATTCTAAAATTCCACCTTGTAGTATCTTACACCCTTGAAACTTACTCATTGTCCCCATCATTAACACAATCTCCAAGAAACATCCCTTTGTTCCAAGTTTTCTTTTCATACTCTGGCTCTGCTTGCCTTTCCTTCATTGATTAACTCCAATTTATCTTGAAGGCATCTTGTTTTCCATTTTCATGTTGTCTCCTCCAATGGCCTACGAATTCCTAAAGCCTACGTGCTTTCTTGTCCTCAGCTTAGAATAGTGCCTGGAACATTACAGGTACTTAATAAATGCTGACTGACTGACTTACTGACTGATTCCATATGTAGCTTTGGCTCTATGGTTTTCCAGTTTAATATTTCACCAGCAGATGAAGTAGAATATCTTGATTCCTTGAGCTATGACCTTTTTAGCCTGTGTGAAGACTATGAACTAAAAAAAGCCCCACATTTACTAAGATAAAACACTAGAGTGAAGAAATTCTGAATTCAAATTCCATTTCAGACATGCAATCTTGGGCAAGTTCCTCTACTTACCTGGATCTCAGTTTCCTCATCTGTAAAATGAGGATGTTGGATTCAATGGCTTTTAAAGTTGCTTTACTCTCAGTCTCTTGACCTGTGATCAATCTAATTTCATCTACTACAAGTATAAATAAGATTATGGGATTGATGGTCAGGAGATCTAAGTAAAATCCTGGCTCTGTCATTTGTTTACCTGTGTGCCACTGAGTAAGTCTCTTAACCTCTCTGGGACTCTGCTCCTTCATATGTAAAACTAAGGGGTTTCTCTAAAGGATATTCTCAGTCTAAATTTCTACAATAACTAAACTAATTTCATCAGTTATAAAAACTACATTCAGACTGCCTACATTCAAATCCCAGGTCAGCTGTTTACTAACTACATGACTGTGGGCAAATAACTTTACATTTCTGGGACCCAGCTACTGATGTGTAAAATGAGGGGATTGGAGTAGATGGCCTATAATCTCCATCCTTACTGTAAATCTATGATTTTAAGTCTGATAACCTCATTTAGGCCTTTACAGCCATTTAACAATCTTTCAACTCAACCTGTATCTACTCTTTGATCCGCCATATCAACTGTTCTAAATACCAACCCACTTCACCATTTTGTTTTCTCATTTTATGGAAGAATGGGAGTGTAGGTGGGGAGGGGACAAATATTTGTCAAACACTGACTATATGCCAGGCACTATGCTAAATGCTTTAGAAATATTCTCTCATTTGATCCTCAAAACAACACTGGGAGGTAGGTGATCCCCAAATCCACATTTCAGAGTTCAGAAAACTGAGGCAGGAAAAGGTTAAGTAAGTTGCCCCAGGGTCATACAGCTAGGAAGCATCTGAGATGAGTTTCAGCTTGGGTCTTCCTGACTCAGGGCACAATGCTCTTAGCACTGTGTACATTCCTACCATCCCCTAAGATTATTCAATATATGCAATGTTAAGGAAATGGAAGGGGACAGCTAGGTGGCACAGTGGATGAAGTGCTGGCTCTGGAGTAAAGAGGACTTGAGTTCAAATCCAGCCTCAGATAGTAGCTGTATGACCCTGGGCAACTCACTTAGCCCTATTTGCCTCAGTATCCTCATCTGTAAATGAACTGGAGAAGTATCTTTGCTAAGAAAACCCCAAATGGGGTCATGAACAGGTAGACATGACTGAAAAATAATTAAACAACAACAGAAAGATATAAATAGATCTCATTCATACCTTTCATCTTTCCTTCATGACTTACTACTTTCTATGGGCCTAAAAACATTCTTGAGGCTGTCCAGTCTTAGACAAGTCTTCCTTCCTTCTGACTCGTAAATATCCCATTTCATCTCTCTCCTCTCCTTTGCTTCTAAATTTCTTGGAGTGAGTAGGGGGTGGAGAACTTGGCTCGACCTAATGCTTTCACTTTTCCACTTTCTAATCTCTCCTCAACTCCTTGTTATCTGGCTTCTGCAACCCTACCCCCTTCACCTTATATCATGTACTATATTGAATTGTAAGTTTGTATATAATCCTACTAATAGACTGTAAACTTACACTGTAAGTACTTCACACTCACTAACTTGAATCTTAATTTTCTGTTTCCTTCGTGGAAAAAAGACTATTCTTTCTAGCCATAACAAGAACAAGATTGAACTCAGCTTTTTATATGCTTTAAGATTGCATGGCTTTTCTTGCTCTAGCTGTAACCCGTCTGCTTACATTTACTCATATACATCAGGAAGCTTCAGCCGATTATTTCCACTAAGTCCTAATAGGAATTTCTGCATGCCTTTATTTTTTATCTTCACTCTCCAAAGTCATGTCTAAAAACATTTTCCCCGATGCTTTCATTTGAATATTGGATGAGGGTTGCTTTTTCTTTTTAAATTTACTGTCCATGTTTTTTCCAAAATGATTTTGTATCATAACCATTTCATGATATCCCTCTCTTGGAACACTTAATCCTCTTCTGCAACTACAACGTACAAGACAAAGTTTTGATAGCATACATGATATTCCACATCCATAGCAAATACCCCCATACCTCATTACCATATATCTGAAACATTTTCCATGGAAATAACTTTTTTCCACTCTTCGTTATAATTCCTTTGCAACATCTTATTAAGTGAATGTTAGACGGATAATACTTGTTTTATGTAATTCCAGGGGAGAGACAGATGAAGAGACAGACAGAGACAGAGAGACAGTGCTTAGATCAAAGAAAGAGAAGTTTCAGGTGGAATTCTGAACACTACTACGGTAGTCCTGTTTGACACAGAGTTTTTGGCTTTTCATATTATGGATAATAATACATAACTTACTCCAAAGAGTTGTGGACAGTTTCCGATGACACATCAAATGAGGAACTGCTTTCTAAGCTAACAGCTTCATACAAATGTAAAGTGACATTATTATTAGGTTGTCGTTATCTGACAAACCTGTCCAACAAGACAAGGAGCTGCTTTGTAAAGGAATGATTTCCCTGGAACAATTCAGAGTGCAGATTACCATTTATGCAGGATGTTGTTCCAGGGATTTCTGTATTGGTAGTTGGACTAAACTTCCTATCCAGTCCTTCCAAGTGAAGGGTTTGAGAGTACGCATTTAATTCTTAATAGGCATTTATATTTTGAGGATAATGCATTGTAAGAAGGCTGGTGGAGCCAACTTTCTGACAAATGCAGACAGGATTCTGGTTTATTTTCTTTTAATTCTTTTGTATTGATTTCCCCCATCCTCTTTTCAGTCAGCACTTGTTCCCTGCAATTAGCATTGCTTACACTAATTTGATCCTAGTCTCCTCCCATGTCTTCTTTCCCCCTCCCTCCTCTTTATCTGATATATCTCAAGTTCTTTGAGTCAAATTATTATTCTTTCATTTTCTTTTTTTTTAACTTGGTAATGGAATCCTCTATGGCTAAACCTCCCACTACAACCCATCCTTTAAACTTAAATCGTGGTTATTTGTATTATCTTCTTTTATGAAGAAACGATTTATTAAGTTGCTCTTCTAATTTTTTTTCTCTTTTACTTTATTCTTAAATAGATTTCACAATCATGAGCTCTATACATACATACTATTTCTTTTTCCATAAATTTGCAACTCATTCATGGTAGGGCTTCTGGGGGACATAGTAATCAATTAATGTTTTATACCTTCCATTTGTTACTGCCATCCCAGAGTACACTCACTCCTTGTCCCATTTTTCTATCCTTGTTTTGAGCAGGCTTTTTCTAAAGAATCTAACTCCCTAAGATCTCAATTATTAGAGATGTGGTATGGCACAGTGAAGGACATACTATTTCTCAAATTGTGGGGCAGCATCCAACTCCTTGCCTTTATTTCCATTACATGCTCAACCTGAGTGTTGGATTGTACCAATAAGCACTCCAACATACATGTGGCGGGGGCACTGCTATCACAGGTTCTTGGATCTGCATTAATAAAAGAAAAGGCAACTTTTGAGGGGTTAACAATCACTTTAATCAAGCACATGTATCATTCCTTTAACCAAGCACATATATCATTCACCTAGTTCAGGAGAGTCAGCACCCTGAACTTCAAAGAAAATACACAACAATCAAGGACCAACAGACATGGCTTCCTCTCCCTGACCATAATTCAACAGACAGGTCCAACTGTTTAACTATACTTAATAGAGAGGGAAGCACAAACATCTGGGTTTTCAAAGCTGAAGGGCTCCTTAGCTGTTTCCCAGAGTCCTCGTCTGGCCAAACAAACACTTTCAGTCAATAATCTCCAAAGTAAAACCTCCCCCTCAGAGTATTTATACCATTTTTTTTAAACTCAGAAGGCATTCCAACCCTTGAGAACCAGTACCTCATTAACAAAAGGTATAGAAGTTCCTACAAATCTTCCCTAATTAAACTCCCCTTAATAGGCAGACCCATTAATGGGTGGGGGAGATCATTAATCACGTTAACAATACAAATACATATACTGTTGCTAGTTAAAGAAACTCTAATTTCTGTATTTTACTCCTAGTAAAGACTCTTGATTGATAAAGGCAAGACTCAATCAGAGGTACTTAATTATACTAAAAGAAAAACAGCAAAAGATCCTATTTTGCTCCCATCACATGGATTAATGTCTCCCTCTCTTCCTCCAGATACTTGATGAACCCTTAGATCCTCTCCCATGAGATATGGTTTCCTGAGAAACATGAATCTTTTTCAGAGAAGAGGAAATCACCTGTGTTATCATGTCCATGGAACAATATTCATTATGAGGGTCATGGGATTTTATGTTGCTGATTCTCTACCTATTCAATACATCTCTCATTAGGTCAAGGACCTGAAGACACCATTGCCCTTTCTACATTCAGTCAGACTTTGAAGGAGTTCAGTACCAATTGCTTTCTGGTACTTGCCTTCCTTTTCTCAACCTCTCCCCAAAGGTATGTAAAGAAAAGAAAGATTTACTTAGGAGGTAATATTTGTTTTTAGTCCCCAGATTGTTATTTCAATTCTTTCTCTTTCCCTTTCCCTGACTTTTATCCTTCTGAAATATTAGACTCATATTTCATTTAACTCCTTGATGATTTCTCTTTGTTCTTCATTTGTTCCACAATGTAATAAATGGTGCTTTTAAAAACAAAATAAAAAAATAGCATTTTTTTGTCTAGCCCTTGTACTAAGATAGAGGCTATATCATTGTTTAGATTTATATCACAAATTGAATTTATTTACCTTTTGTTTATTTTTCTTCTTTCTTCTCCCATTTTAGGTGCTTTCATGACAAATATTCTGATTTCTTGTTTTTAAAAAAAATGTATTCTAATTTTTGCTTAAGCATGTTTTTTTTCTTCAATATCTAGAAGCAACTTTACAGGATCTGCAAGCACATGACACTTTGTTATTTGCTTTCTTATGGGGAGTAATTCTGAGATATTAAAATTTATTTTCCTTGATAGCCAATGCCTTTTCTCTAGCTGATTATAACATTTGTTGTTTGGTATTGAAATCTGGACATTTAATTACCATGTTCTTTGATGACTGAAACTTGGAATATCTTTCTGTCACTAATGTGTATATTCTATCAATCAATATTCTTCTCTACTTTTGATACTTTCAGGGCTATGTCCTTCCTCTTATTGGGGTAGAGATCTATGATTCTCAAATTATTTCCCTGAATATATTCCTAAAGATAAATCACTTTATTATGGAATTTACAGGCTCTTCCTAATGTTTGGCTTTGTTTGCTATATTTTTTCTACTGAATCTCTATTGTTTTAAGTTTAATAGCTGGCATTGCTTTTTCAGGACTTAGAATTTTTTTGAAGAGATTCTGTCATATGTTGCAAAATATTTACTCTTATTGTCTCACTAAGTTCTTCTTTGGGAGTTCTGATTTTGTCTCTGAGTTCAGTCCTAATTTTCATTTTTATTTTAGTTTTTAATATTCCTGTTTCTATTTTGAATTGTTCTTGAGCTTGCTGAAAAATCCAAACAATCTCTGGTCTTACTTTATTTTTCTCTCATTGGCAGTTTTCAGCTTATTTCCTCTCATAAGATAATTTCTTCTTCATTGTATTGTGAACTTTCCTAACATTGTAACAAAATGACAATGGTGTCATTTTTCTCATTTTTATGGGTCTCTCAACTGGTTTTCTAGCTTGGGAGATCAACAGTTTCAAGTTCTCTGTTCTAGTCTTCTTGTCCTAGGCATTCTGATGGGTTAACATCTTCTTGATTGGTATTCCTAATGATTTGACTTCAAATTCAGTCAATGCTCATGGATTTTTTCCTGTCCAAACCACTATAGATGGGTGATTTAAATGGTTTCCTCATATTGAGAGTTGAGGATAAGTATGATTGGCTGTTTGGGTATTCACAAGGAGCAAATGCAGCTGCATTTATATCACAACCTTTCCCTTTACATGCTCCCTCCCTCCCCCCAAATTCTTGTACATGAATGGGTTCAGGATTTCTGGGTCTCATCACCACTACATAGTTCTTTAGTCACAGTCACAGGACCACATGAAAGGGTAGGGATTAGACTGATCTGAGTTTGGTAGTTACAGGAGTCCCTTTATTCCATCCAAAATTCCACAGGGAACCTTGAGAGGTCCATGTTAATGCAGTTGTAACAAATAGAAACAGAGCTTAAGAGAAAGAGAATTAGCTATCAAGGAAAATACTCAGGTGTCCTTGAGTCCAACTCATCATATTTTATCTACCCTGCCACTTAGCTGCTAAGAACTGCACATCTGGTTCATTGTAGGTTGATTTCACGTGGTGTGTTCTAAGAGTTTACTATGATATCTTCTAACTGAACATGATAAGGAAAGGAAATTAGCAATTTATACATTATTAATAATTCTATATTAGAAAATTGATGAGACTTCTTGGAAAATGCCACATGACTATGAGGTCATAGCATTGTAAACTGAAAGTGGTAAGGGTCCTTACAAAGCATCTCATGCAACTTTCTCATTTGGAGATGAAGCTAATGACTTGAAGATCTCTTAGAAGTCACCTAGACCCAATTCCTCATTTAAAGATGGTGAAACTAAAGCATAGAAGTTAAGTAAGTTGCCTATGGGGACAAAGGTAGTAATTGATGGTACCAGGATTCAAATCTGCCTGATTTCTTTACAAAGTCAGAAATCTTTTTTTTTTTTTAAATCATACCAGCAGTTGTTGTTTGTCCTTCATTCTCAAAGAGGACTGATATCATCTGCATAGTGATGTCTTGACTTGCAAGTGAACTGCATTTAAATGTGGCAGAGCTGTGCAAAGTCATCAGCTTCACTCTTTCTTTCAGGGTCATCTGAGTCCAGTGGCAAGAAGTAGATCAAGACAACTGGAGATGACCCCAGATAGAGTAGGTGACCTTTGCCTTTTTAAATTAAAGTTTTTCCCAGGTCTCAGTTTGTCTGAGGCAACACCCATTCAGTGATTTGAGGCTAGGTAGGAAATGAGGCAAAAAATGACTTAGTTTGCCTATTTTAAAGAAAATCATACTGGGAGGGGAAGACTCTCAGGGTTTCTGGCCAGAACAGTAATAATTGTTATTTACTGAGCCATTAAAAACACAAACAATGACCTACTGAGGCTTGGGCAGGACCTATTACTGATCAATCAGTGACAGCCAGAATGATTTGGGCTTAAAGCATGGTCAAGTAGCTCCATTTGAATCCCAATGGACTTTAGCAATGCCTGGTTTTCAAGAATTCTATTTCAAGTAATCATAAATGAAGGTACATGAGACAAAGTTTCTTTTTTTTAATGATAGAATAAATCATCAAGGAAGACAATATATATGATAAATAATCAAGGAAGATTTTATATATGTGTGTGTATACATATGTATATGTACATATACATATGTATATGTATATATATGTATGTATACATACACACACATATATATATATGTATATATAATCCCCAAACTCCAAGATACCTTGTGAGGCTTCAAAAATCAAAATTTATATTCCTTTAGACAGAGCATACACATGTAAGGGTATGATTCTCCACGTGGATAGAGGAAGAGTAGAAAAGAAAGAAGAAAGGAGGGAAGCATTGTCCAACTGGAACTGACAAGAAATTTCCTAAATGTACTAAGGACATAATGCAGTGAATGCAGTTGATGTTGTCATTAGTCACACTAACCTATAATATATGGATTCTCATGATCCTTTTAAGCTCATATACATAATCTCTTTGGGGTATAGGATGTGTTTAGGGAGGACCAGTACCTTTGGTGTGATGGCTGCTTAGCCCTTTTCAGGGCTCTTTCCACCACCTTTGGTGTCCACCTGTTCCACCTAATTCTCACCTGTGGCTCCAAGAAGGAGCAGCATGCGCAGTGGCCACACCCTATTAAACCGTTTTGGCAGACGGGACAAACCAGGTTGAGGGTAACCAAGGGTTCTCAAACCCTTTGGTGAGTTAGGGGGTGGCTACCCCAAGCATGTGAAGACTTCATTTAGAATGGGTGGATGAGAACAATTTGTTCCAACAACCATGAAGGCAGATGAAGCAGGTGATGTGGAGTGCTTAGAGCTTGGTTAGACACCAAAGATGCCAGGGTTATCCACTGCATCCTGAGCCATCACCAGTCATCTTGACTCTGTCCTGCCCCTGGACTATGATGACTCAGGAGGAGAGAGTGAGACTGATGACTTCATGCAACTCTGCCTTACTTAAATCCAATTTATGCACAAATCAAAAGACAACATGCTTTTATGATTCCCTGAAAGTATTCATGTACCAAAAACTTGTGGTGCATCACAACTACTCAGTGCTGATGGAGTCACATTGATTAGTGATAAGGATATGATCTTAGAGAGATGGGTTTAACACTTCCATAGTGTTCTCAGCAGACCATCATCAATCAATGCTGAGGCCATTGACCCTTTACCTCAGGTTGAAGTCAATCTCTCCTTAGCTGAACTTCCAACTGAAGAAGAGATTTTGAGGGCTATTAGGCTCCTTTCATGTGGCAAAGCACCTGGTGCTGATTCTATTCTAGCTGAGATTTACAAGGTAAGGGGACCATTGCTCATATAAAAGCTGACTGAAATTTTCCAAATTATATGGCAAAAGGAAGTTATCCCCCAGGAGTTCAAGGATGCCTCTATTGTCCATCTCTATAAGGGTAAAGGGAATGTCCTGTGACATTCACAGGGGGATCTCTCTCTTAGTCACTGCTGGCAAAATTCTTGCTAGAGTCCTCCTTAATAGGCTGATCCTTCACCTGAAAGATGGTCATATACCTGAGAGCTAATGTCACTTCAGAAAGTGCCAAGGAACAGTTGATAAAGTGTTTGCTGCCCAGTAACTCTAGGAGAAATGCCAGGAGCAGAACAGAGATCTGTACACAATGTTTGTGGATCTGACCAAGGCCTTTGACACTGTTAGTTGTGAGAGCTTATGGAAAATTATGTCAAAATTTGGTTGCCTGGAGAAGTTAATCAATATTGTATGTCAATTTCATGATGGCATGTTTGCCCAGGTTCTGGATAATGGACAAAGCTCTCATGCCTTCCCAGTCACCAATGGAGTGAAACAGAACTGTGTGCTTGCTCCCATGCTTTTTAGCATGATGTTTTCAGTCATGTTGACAAATGCTTTCAATGAGAATAAACACGGCATCAAGGTCAACTACCATATTGATGGTAAGTTCTTCAATTTGAGAAGGTTATAATTCAAGACCAAAGTGGAGGGAGTGTTGGTGCACAATTTTCTGTTTGCAGATGATTGTGCACTCAATGCAGCCCCTGAAGCTGAGATGCAACAAAGTATGGATCAATTCTCTGTTGCCTGTGCTAATTTTGGCCTAATAATTAACACCAAAAAAACACGTGTACCATCAGCCACCACCACAACATCCATATGTGGAACCATCGGTTACAACAAATGGAGAAATTTTGAATGATGTGGATAAGTTCACTTACCTTGGCAGTGTACTTTCCAGGGATGTACACATTGACAATGAGGTTGATGCATGCATTGCCAGAGCTAGCTCAGTGTTTGGGAGGCTCCAAAGAAAGGTTTGGGAGAGAAGAGGTATTAGACTGACTTCCAAATTGAAGGTCTACAGAACTGTTGTGATGACCTCATTGCTATATGCTTGTGAAACATGGACAGTCCACCATCACCATGCCAGGAAACTGAATCTCTTCCATTTCAACTGTCTTAGGAAGATTCCAAGGATCACCTGGCATGATAAAGTACCAGTCACTGAAGTCTTTGCCCAAGCTGAACTGTCAAGTATTCAGACTATGCTTCAGAGATCGCAACTCCGATGGGCTGGCTACGTTGTTAGAATGAAAAATGTATGCTTGCCAAAAAGACTATTTTACGGAGAACTTGAATGGGGCAGGTGATCACATGGTGGCCAGAAGAAACGATACAAGGATACTCTCGAGGTCTCTATCAAGAACTTTGGATTTGACTGTGCAACATGGGAGACACTGGGACAGGACCACTCAGCATGCTCAGTGTGCCCACATAAGAAAAGGTTCTGTGCTCTTTGAGCAAAGCAGAAATGAGACAGCACAAAGTAAATGCAGGATGCGCAAATTTGGGATATACACCTCAAATATTCAAATGGACTATCTGTGCCCAACCTGTGATAGAGCATTCCAAGCTCGAATTGGTTTGATCAGCCGTTCAGACACACTGAAATTTCACTTTACAATGCTGATGTCATTTTGGTCCTCTTCGAAGATGAAGGACAACAACCAGACCAGACCAACCGGACATAATCCCTTTACGAGAAATCTTTACAATTTCTTCAATAAATGTAGTTTAAAAGACATGACACAAGTAAAATGGACAAAAGTGAAGTTTGAAAGTTGCTATATTGAAAGATATTGTGAGAAATTTGTCTTTTTCTGTTCAGGCATAATTCTTTTGTTTTCTTGCTATAATTGGGTTCATTATTATCTATTTTACTTCAATCCCTTGTTTGTCCTTATCAGTCTTTCCTTATCCCAAATCCACTTATCACAAATTACAATCTTTTGGTCAATGACTGGATTGCTTTTAATTACAAGGATTTCCTCACTTTTCTTACAGCAGTATCCAGTACTAAATAGAGTTTTGGACGTGCAATTAGGAAGTCCTAGGTTAGATCTTGCCTGGAGGACTTACTGTGATTCCAGGTAAATCTCTTACTTTTCTAGGTATCACTTGCCTTTTCTCCTAAAATGAAAGAAATGTACCCAATGCACTTTATCATTTATCACTCTAACTCTACGATCATATGATCATGCTACCGTCCATTAGAAGTGGTCAAAGTGTGTTTGTAATATTAGTTATTCAAGGATCATTTGCTAAGCCACAGTAAAAAGATGAAGGAGGAAAGAAAGATTCCTGAATTAACATTCACTTAAAATAACCTAGCAAAACTACAAGATGATACAGTATTAATCACAGAAAAATTCATTTAAGGTCTCCAGAATTTGTTCTGATTTTTCTTCCGAACCTGGCATGAAGTGGAGCCAACAATTTTATGTTTCTACCATGTGCACATAGATTTTTCTTATCCAACTTTTTATGGTTGGTTATTCAATATTTTTGAGATCCGGAAACATATTCTTCATGACTCAAAACAAAGAAGAGAATGTCTGCCACTCAGCACAAGTCAACTGAAATTGAACAAAGCAGATGAGTTCTGAAACCCAGATCCTGGGCTGGAGATTTCATTTCAGGGTGTCAGCAATTAGGGAAAGTGACAGCAAGAAAATACATTTAGAAAATAGTTTGTAAATCACAATTATCAAACTGAGGATGGAGTGAGAGAATGGACCATTGTCCATTGTTATACTCTTCAACATTCTAGTCATATCATCATTTCAGAGTCAGTAAAGATTTTTTCTTAATGCATAGATTATAATCATTTAAGTAGCATGGAATAATGGATAAAGTAAATACAGGGGAAAAATTAGGTATAGATTCAAAAGATCAGCATTCAAATATCAGATCTCTTGCTTACTAAATGACCTTGGTTATGTCACAGCCCTACATAAAAATCAGTTACGTTAAGGAAAAGAAGGAATGACATTTAAATTCAATTCAACAGGAACTTACAAAATACCTACTACATGCTAGGTCATGGGGAATAAAAAGATAATGAAAAGAAAAAGCAAGTAAAACCAAAAAACTGTCCCTAAATTAAAAGTTATTACAATTTACTGGATTTGCATCCCATATTTAATATGAAGAAATGAATACATTAAGATGCCTCCAGTTTCCTCAGGTCTCAGTAAGATAGATCACAAAATCCATTGGAATATAGAGTTGGACAAGGAGTCAGCAGAACCTGGGTTTCAAACCTGACTCAGATTCACAATAGCTGGGTCACCCTGGGGAAAGCACTTAACCTTCCAGGTTCTTCATCTGCAAAATGAGAGCATTGCACTCGATGGCCTTGAAGAGCTCTTCCAACTCTAAATCTATGATTCAAAAATCCTATACAGTCACCCAATACTAGTTTTAGACCTTTTTGTTTGTAGGGTTTGTGTGTTTGTTTGGTTTTGCTAACTAACCTAAGATTGAACATAAAGAAAACAGGAAGGTGAAGAAAGACTGTCAGAAAAGAAGTAGTATCAGATTCTCTTAGAAAGATAATGTTGACGGACTACATGCTGAAATGACAATACCTAATATACTTTTCAAGAATCCTAATAGCTGTCTATTACCATAACACATGGGGAAAAAATTGTTTTTGGTCAATCCTGGGTTCAGAGTTCACTTCTGGGATTTTGTAATTGTCTGACTTTAGAGAAGTCTCTTTGATTTTCTTCTCAGTTTCATCATTTACGAGAGAGAGAGAGAGAGAGAGAGAGAGAGAGAGAGAGAGAGAGAGAGAGAGAGGAGGGAGGGAGGGAGGGAGGGAGGGAGGGAGGGAGGGAGGGAGGGAGGGAGAGAGAGAGAGAGAGAGAGAGAGAGAGAGAGAGAGAGAGAGAGAGAGAGAGAGAGAGAGAGAGGCAGAAAAACAGGGAGAGACACAGAGACACAGAAAGAGACAGGGAGAAATAGGCTCCTATGACAGCCTGATTAAGCCTGTGGCATCCTCTCAAAATGTTCTCAAATGAATGACAAAAATTTATCACGAAAGGACACATTATATAAAAACATTTTAAATATTCTGTTCATCAATTCCAGATTAAGAACATTAGGAGATAATTCCTAAATGTCTTTCTACTTCTAAATGCTATGACCCAATGTTGGTAGAATCTCAGGTAATATTTGACTGAATAATACAAAGTTGATAGCTTTTGGTTCGTTACCTTATTTTCCCCAAAATGAACCACCGCTAAAACAAATTTGTTGTGACTAATTACTGGGAGATAACTGTATTCTATTATTGGGAAAGATCAGGGTGAGAGAAGATAGTGAACTTTAATTCTAAAATGGACTACTGTGGGTTTATGTTTTTCTGTGCCTTGCCAACAGGGGAAAAAAGCAACATATCCGCAGCCACTAGGCCATGTTTGTCTAATTTTCATTTTAGTAGGCCTGTTAGACTGTGATGAACTGACACATGCACACACACACATACATATATAAACACACAATTCATCTTCTGACCAAGAGATATTTTCTAAAGACCAACGAGGGTGTAAGTTCATTATCTATAAATGCAAGCTAACTGACCCAAAAAGAACTTGACCTTTTGACTGCTACATTCTTATCAAGCCAGAAGATATTATATTTATATGTAACAAATAATTCAGACAGAGTAACATTCTGGTGGGAAAAGTATTAGTTTGGGAGTCACAGACCATGGTTTGTGGTTCCTGTTCTGTCATGTTATTTGTCCTTTGTTTTTGAAGAGGACCGATGAAATCATGGGTAATATCTTGACTTGCGCATGCACTAGATTTCAGTGAGGCAGAGTTACACAAGGCCATCATCCTCGTTTTCTCTTCTAGAGTTAATGAAGTTCAGAGGCAAGATGAGTCAAGATGACTGTGATGGCCTGGAATACAGTGGATAACCTTGGTATCTTCAATGTCCAATCAATCTCTAAGTGCCCTGCAGCACCTGCTTCAGTCACCTTCATGGCCACTGGAACAAGTTCTCATCTGCCCATTCTTCCAGGGAAAGTTTTCACATGCTTGGTGTAGACATTCCCCTGGGCCTATCAGTAGCCCTTAACCCAGTAAACCCCATTTGCTGAGCTGGTTTTCCTGAGATGTGGCCACTGCACATGTTAAAGCTTCTTAGAACCAAAGGTGAGAATTTGGGTGGACACCAAAAGTGAATGTGAAACTCTTGAAAGGGTTTAGTGAAACCTCACATCAAGGAAACAAGTCCTCCACTAACGTGACAAATATATATCACTGATGCTATGAATTTCAGTTTCCTCATCTATAAAATGTGTTCAGACTAAATAATTTCTTAGGGCCTTTCCAGCTCTGATGTCTTCAGTCTCTTAATTCCAGCTCTCTCAGGACCCTTTCAGCTTTATTCTGTGATTCAATTTAACAAGTCTTTAGGTGTTGATTATATGACTATCACCAGTTTACCTTCTTTCATACTATGATCTCAATTTGGGTCTTTCCTTTGACTTGTAAATACAACAACACATCCTTGCTTTCCCATCATGTGTTCATATAATCTACGTTTTCCTATAAAATGTCTATAAATAATTTACCCAACAAATGAAATGCATCCTCCAAAGTTCTTCAACCTCTGTTGCCCTTAAGTTGAAGGAGCTATTTGGTACAGCCTCTAGAGTACTAGCTCTGGAGTCAGGAAGGCCTGAGTTAGAATCATGTACCAGATACTAAATACAGATTTCTGGGCAAAACACGTAAGCCATTAACTTCTGTTTTCTTTACTGTAAAAGAAGGATGTTGTTCTTAGTGGCTTCTAAGGACCCTCCAGCTCTAAATTTCTGGTCTCCTTCTCTCTACATGTATTTATCCCACCTCCTTTTCTGGTCCTCCATTTTCTAGGTGATAGCATTTAAACTGAGATGTGTACATGTGCGTGTGCACATGTGTGCACGTATGTGCGTGTGTGTATGTGTGTGTGTGTGTGTGTGTGTGTGTGTGTAGCAGTTAGGGGGCACTATGAATACAGTGTTTATGCTAGAGTCAGGAATACTGCCCTTCCTTAGTTCAAATCTGGCCTCAGACACTTACTAGTTGGGTAACCCTAGGTAAGTCACTTATCTAAGTTTCTTCATTTGTAAAATGAGCCAGAGGAGGCAATGGCAAACCATTCTAGTACCTTAGCCTAGAAAATCCCAAATGATGAAGAGCCATACATGACTAAAACTGAACAACAATCACACACACAAACACACATACACACACACAATATAATGCCCAGATATATAACAGGTGATGCCCAGAAATGGATGGAGTCTTCCTCCGGTCATAAGCTGGCTGTGTGACTACATGGAAGTTTCTTTATTCCCTAAGACTACAAGTAACAGATAAATTGCTGGTATGCATTGGTAGAGATATTTTCCACATAGTGTGTTACTTATAGTGATGAAAACATAGATCTAGAATGAAACCGGTTTTTACATCATTTCCTGCATGCCAGTCAATATTAGCAATATGTTGTAACCTACTACTCATATTCCCTGCCCATCTCTCCATTGCCCTTTGCCTTACCACCCACAATTTGTATTTTCTGGGGATTGCTGCATCCCATGATTCACAGCTATATAGAATCATTGAATGAATGCTAGCGTTAAAAAAAAATGAGTGCTTACCTTAGATTGAAAAATAATGCAACTTAATATTATAGGATGTATTACTTAGGAGGAACATGTACAAAGTGTTTCTTTTTCCCTCAAAAATAACTTTAAAAAATAGATCATCATATAGTAACATCTATATATCTATTTATATTTAGTTTTTTTTTGCAGAAGCTGAACTTTCAATAGCTCTGTGGAATGTAAGCTTCTTGAAGGGAGGAGCTTTAACTCTTTGGAACCTACCACAGTATCTTGCACACCACAGGTGACTGGATCTGGTGTCAGAGGATTGAGTTCAAGCCTTGACTCTGTCACTATTTCAGTCACTGCACAAGTCATTTAAAATCCTTGGGCTTCAGTTTCCTCATGTAGAAAATAAGGGAGTTGGCCCACGTGGCCCCCGAAATCCCTTCCAGGTTTAACTACCATGCAAAGATCCTCTGAATTTAATTGAAGCTCCATGACTGATAGAACCCTTGAATATCAGGGCTAGGTGTTTTCTCCCCCTTCTTTTGTTTAGTTTTTGCTTTTTTTTTTTTTAATCATGATTACTGCTCAAGACAAAACACATCAAGCCTTGGGTGTCATGTTCTGGATTCTGTACCCATCTCCCAAGTATCATGCCAGTCACTTAAGTGAAGGGGAAACAGTTTGAAACATGGGTGGAAAAATGCCCCCAAATGAAGCAGTAGCATATTGAATATAGTGGGCCAGTTTTTGAAGGTCACGATTTTGGAAGCATTCTACTTACAGTTTTATAGGTTTAATTTTAAGCAGACTCATTTTTGTGTCAGCAGATAAACAGCATATTTTAATGTACAGATAAAAATAAAGCACTGTGCTTTCCATGTAGGCACCATCCAGTAAGATATGGAATATAAGAAGTTCAGACTCATCATGAGTAGTAACCAGATGACTGGGCAATATTTGATGCATGATTTATCTGTCAATGTTCATCACAACGTACCTCATTCATTCTAGATTTGACCTTGATTGTCTCATAGGCTCTGTCAATCACAATACTATTTTTCAATCCAAGATAAATTTCCTTTACAACCACAAACAGAAGGTTGCTAAGAAGATGCTGTCCACCAAGGATAGGCTCACCATGATCAACAAGAGTGCATGATGATCAAAAAACATATCATGGAAAATCACACTGAACAACAGCATGTTTTCTACCAAATTACACAGGCTAGAATATTAAGATATATGACTTTAAGAAAATTTATTTGGACTTGTATTTTAGCAGGTAACAAAGGCCAGGGGTTTTGTTAAGCATCTTGCTAATTACATCTGAATTTATTCAAATCAGTAGCATAATATTAAAGAATAAATGTGATCAACAAAAAACAAAACCAAACAAGAACAGGTCATCCCAGATTGGATTCAGTGCTTAGGCACATTTTTTCCCCCAATACAGTAGGAAATGGACAAGATTTAGAGCCAGAGAACCTCAGTTTGAAAACTGTTTCCATCATACTATCTATTGTGTTGAGAAAGTCATTGTACTTCTCTATGCCTCAGTTTCTTTTTTTCTGTAAAAAAAGAAATAGGCTTAGACAGCCTCAGAGATACCTTTCAGCTCTAAACATGATCCTACTAGTAAATTCAATATAAGGGCTTAAGTTCATAAAGACAAAATTTCTTATCCTTTAAAAAATGAGTTGAACTCACTATTCTTGGGGGCATTTTTTTTCCAAGTGAGAGACCCTTGAACATACATTCTGAAAGATGTTCTGAGAGCAATGAGTAACCATCTACTTATGGCATTTCTAGGTAACAGTGTTGGAATTGCTCAAAATCTACACTGGATAAAGGAATGCTAATCTTTTTTTTATAAACAGAGGACACAAAGAAGGTAGAAAAAAAATCAGATTAGAATTTCCATTAGTGGTATTGAAAACTCAAAGCACAATACCCTTGATGACATTCATAGTATATACCCTTAATAGGGTAATATTTTTTGTTATAGCTACTACAGGGGAAGTATTCACCCATGCTGAAAGTTGAAGCTATTATCTCAACCTCATTTGATGTACAGGGGATTCTATTAATGAAATCCAAATTTCTCCTTTCCTTACCAATACATTTTTTTTTCAGAATTATGTCAATGTCATCTCACTAGTACTCCTGTACACAGAGAAGAAGAAAAAAAAAGACAGCGTTCTCTATTTTTCACAATCTTGAGAACCACAGATAATTTTTGGCCAGAAATATTTTAATCATGTGAACACTTAATAAGGTACAAATAATTATGCACAATTACATGATAATTACTTTCAGAGTAATTACAGTGCCCATGAAGCTTTGTTAAGTGATAATCAGATGGTTACTTGTGAACTGTAAATTAATTGATAACAGGAAATTTACAATTGCAAATTATCCTTGGAGTGTTTTAGGTAAATTAGCAATGGGAGGAACATGGCATTGGAAGCTGGAACCTTCACTTAACTGCACTATTGCATAATAAGGTGATAATTTAAATCTATATGCCTGGGCTTATGTGAAAGGATATCCTCTACATGGAATTGGCACATTCTCATATATATTTTTTTTCAACTATCATAATGCCTAATTGCGTTAATTATTTTTAAAGTAGATTTTCTTCCTGTTGATGCCAACTGAGTAGAGTTCTGATTAGATTAAAGTGTATTTAAGTAAAAAAATAATGTATATGATAACAACAATGGACATACGGAGTGATTTAACATTTACAAAGTAATATAGACATCTCATGTGAGTCACACAATAGCTCTATGAGGTATGCACTATAAGTCTTGTTTTCCCCATTTTACAGATATAAATACTGAGGCTCAGAGCTATATCCCTGTAAGCTGTGCAACTTTGGGTAAGTTATTTCACCATTTCTGGGCTTCGATTTCCTCATCTCTAAAATGAGATAGTTGGACTTATGAAAAGTCTTTTCTGCTTGTAAAAGAGAGAATGATATGTTTATACTCAGGAATCCTGTTCTCAATACTCATCCTTCTTGAACACTCTTCAGATTTTGAGAAGGTTGTAAGATTTGGATTTTTTCCCAGATATTTTCTCCTCTTTAGGTCTTCATGATACTGTCCTCTTTTGATTCTCCTCCTGACCATTCAATCATTCCTTTTTAGACTTTTGTTGTTGAACTGGATTCTTGTCACACCCACTGATTGTACTTCCCCCCTAAAGCTCCATCTTGGTTTCTCTTCTGCTATACTATATTGCTTGGTTATCTCAAAAGTTCCTGTGTTATCCAGTTATCTTCTCTCTGTAGATGATTCTCAGATTGACAGATTGAGCCCTAGTCTATCTTCCAAGGTCCATTTCTGCATCACAAACTACAGTTTGAACATTTCAAACTGGATATCTACAGGCTTCTAAAAATCATCACATCAAAAAACGATACAAAACCAGAACTCATTATTTCTTTCCCTAAATCTTCCCCATTTGCCAACTTTTCTACTACTGATGATGTTATCACCATGCTCCCAGTCATTCAGGCATGTCAGAGCCTTCCTCTATAACTCAGGCTCTCCCATATATCCAAAAGGCTGACAAATCCTGGTTTCCATCTTCACATTATCTCTTATATACGACCTCTTCTTTCTACTAACATAGCAAAGATTATAATCCAGGCAGCCTTCACCTCTCCCCTGGGCTATTATGATAGCCTTCTAATTGGTCTCTGCCTTATCTTTTTCCATTGAAATCTATGCTATCCTCTATAGCCAAAACAATGGCCCTAACTTGCAGGGCTGAACATGTCACACCACTATTCAATAACCCCTATTACCTCTAGGATCAACTATAATGCCTTTTATTTGCTGTTTAAATCAACACCGAATCTCCCCACTCCAAGACTTTGAAATGGCTGTGTCTCATGCCTAGGATAGTTTTTACCCTTGAATCTTACCACACCTGACTATAACACTCAGTTAAAATTCCTTCTTCAAGAAGACCTTCCCAGTTTTCTCCCCACCCTTACACCTTTCCTCTAAGATTACCTTCCATTAATTCCATATGATATGTTCACAGTAATTTAATTTTTGTTAGCTCCACTGGAATCAGAGCTTCTGGATGTCAGGAACAATGTTTGTCTTCCAGTCCATTTATTATATCCTCATACTGAATAATTGAATAATTTTCCCACATTCTAACTTTGTGATTGGCCAAGTATAGAAAGGGATTTGAAATCAGATCTTTGTGGCTTTAAATTTAACATCTTATCCACTGTGCCATGCCTTCGAATTAAAAGATACTTAGGTGACCACTTTAGATTTGTTACCATTGCCCTGCTATTAAATCTCCATGGGCCATGTTTTGTTCACCTAACAAATCTAAGGCAAGATTTCCCTACTTCCTACTTCCCATTAGGTGTTCTTTCATACCACATTCACCAAAATTCAAAAACAAGCATTGGTTTTATGGTAGGAAATGTGAACTTGCTTTTCCAACATTTTCAAAACTATTTCAATATCATATAGCTTTCTTCCATAATCATGTGAATTTATTTTAGGCATTTAAATACTTTATTCTGAGAACAGGTCTATAGGTTTCACCAGGTTCCTAAAGTGAGTCACGAACCTCACATGAAAAAGTGGAAAATACTTGCTCTAGCCTAATTCTCATTCTTCAAGAAAGAACCATTTTGGAGGTGAAACTGGATTATTTTATTGTTTTCTTTAGTCAAGATATATTTACTGAATAGTTGTTTTGTGCATGGTACGTTAAGGGAAATACAAAGTAGTATAAGGCAGGGTCCTCCAGCTTCAACTAGCTTATTATCTAGTAGTGCAAGTCATCTATGCATATATATGTGTGTGTATATATATGCAACTAATTCTATTACAAGACATTATGAAGCAGGCCAAAAGAATCATGATAGGCATCTATATGCAACTTTTCTACTATTGATGATATTATCACCATGCTCCCAGTCATTCAGGCATGTCAGAGACTTCTTCTATATAGCAGGTTACTTTAGGCTGGAATGAGTGGGGTTTAGAGGAAGGAGTTGGGTAGAAATGGTAGGGTGGGTGGGTGAATTAGGGAGAAACATTCCAAGCAGATATAATGGAATGGTGAAAAGCAAAACAGCTATTCTGAAACAGTAAGCATCATCATCTAATGCAAGTGTAAATTAAGTGCTGGGATGAGGTGTGGAAGCTAAACCTAGAAGGTAAGTTGGAGCCAGATGGTAGAGGACTTGAATGGAAATACTGAGGGTTTTGTATTTTACTTGGTTGTCAAATAGGTTGCTACTGAAGGTGTTTATCAAAGATATACCACACCAAAGTCATAGCTAGCATTTCTAGGAGTCAGCATTAACAACCCAAAATGTGTCATAAAGAAGCATAGAAAGCGACCCCAAATTAATGTGAGACAAAAATGAGCTGGGGATTGAGGAGACCTTGAGAAAAAAATATTGACCTCAAGGTCCTTGAACCTAGGCTATCATAGCATTGTTCAGTAAGGAAGCTGCCACCTGGGTAGGTGACAAACACCATTTGAAGACTTCTTAGTTTAACCAATAATTTTTTGCTAACTAGGTGCTAACCCCAGTTGTTTCAGTCTGCTGAAGGACTACAACTGTTGTCATCACCCTCTATATTTCAATACCCTGGTGCAAATCTCCAGTGTCCTGTCCTAGTTATGAATCAGTCATAATGAAATAGGTGCTTAGGAAGACTAACATGGCAATAGTGTATGAGACAGACTAGATGTTGAGAGTCCAGTTACTTTGCAGGAAGCTGAAGAATGATTCATTTAATACTGAATCCAATTCAATAGGAACTCAGCTCTCAAATCAACAAATATTTATAAAATTCCTATCTCGTCTAGGCACTATGCTAGATACCAGAGATACATAAAATTAATAATAATAGTGAAATTTTATATAAACTTTTAAGGTTTGTGAAGAAAACACACACACATATAATATGTATAAATGTATATACAGATATACATAATACACATGCACATATATGCATATGTGTACATATATACACATACAACATGAGATAAATAACATATACATATATTATAATATATAATATATTAATATGTATTTATATGTAATATAAATATACATATAAATGTATTAATTAAATAATAAATAATAAATATAGATGAAGAAACTGACACTGAGGGATATTAAGTGATTTTCCAAGGTTCATAAGGCTAATAAATGTTTGAAACAGGATTCAAACTCAAGTATTCCTACCTCCAAATCTAGCCTTCCAGCCAATATTCCAGCCCCCCAATTGCCATGAGGAACTTACTGAATATAATAACTTGTTCACAGATAAAGAAAGTCATTAGTTTCTTTTATTTATCTGCTATTTTCCTTAGTAAAGGATTCCCATAAAGAGCTCCCTCTACCAATGCTGAGAGGCACTTTCTCTGCAATTTATATTCTCATTGTTCCTACCTAGAACACTGAAAAATTACATGGTCTCCTCTGTTGTGGCTTGTCCTTCATTCTGGAGAAGGACCATGACATCAGGAAGGTGATGCCATGATTTGTAAGTGAATTGGATTGAAGTGGGGGAGGGCTGTACAAAATTACTGGTTTCACTCTCTCCTTTGAAGGAACCCAGGTCCAGTGACAAGATATGGATCAAAATAGTGGAGATGGCCCCAAATGAAGGACTGCTCTAGCTCACAATGGCAGTACATTTGTCTCCAACACAGGATCTGAGCTATCTCTGAGGCAACTGCTCTATCCACTAGGCTATACTGCTCCTCTTCAATATAAAATATATGCGAAGTAATATAAAGTTATTTCAGGGAAATGAGAAAAAAACTAAGAACTGGGAAAAAAAAAAACCCTATGAAAGAGCTGGGTTTTGAGTTGGACCCAGAAGTTAGGGAAGGGTTCCAGTAGGGTCAGCCTACACAGAAGCACATAGGTAGGAGATGGAAAACTATATGTGAGAGGGAAGGGAAAGGAGGGAAGTCAGTTTGGCTAGAATAGAGGATCTGAGGGGGAAGGAAACAATGTGAAATCAACATCCAATTTATTAGTTAGATGTAGATTGTGAAGAGCTTTAAATGACAAAGGAATTGGTATTTTATTCCAGAGGCAAAAGGAAACTGCCCAAACTTCTTGAGTAGAGGAGTAATATAATCGAATCTCTGTTTTAGGAATATTGATTGGGCAGATTTTTGGAAGAAGGATTAGAGAAGAGGAAGAATACGTACAGGGAATCCAAATGGGAGGCTATTACTGGAGTTCATTTGAGAGGTCATGAGATCTTAAACTAAGGTTGTGACCGTATAAGAAAAAATGGGGGAACATTTGGAATATGTTGTAGAAGTATACAAATGTTTTTTATGACAAATATATTACTAATGAAGATTAAGTGTTTAATCTTCCATTCCTATTTAAGATTTCCCTCTCTGCTCCATCCTCAAATGGGTAGCTTGAGTTCTAAGTTCTGTCTTCCTATTTTTCCACTGTCTACATTCCTTTCCACAGATCCTCATCATGATATACTTCTGCTTAGGATTTCTTACACATACATGTTTTCCATTCAGTTTTGTGAAATAATTGGTATTTTACCCATAAGTCCCAGAAATAGCCTCTCTCTCAAAAAAAAAATCCAAGTTGTATGTGATTGCATGTGCATGTTTTTGTGTGTATGTATATTTGCTTGTGTTCCATGGTACATATCTTCAGGTATTCTTGAGTAGCTGTGAGATAAAGCATGGCTCTGGATAATGTTTCTTGATTTTCTATTGACTTTGGTTTGAAGCAAGAAGTGTTTCCTCATCACTTACTTATAATTCAGCAAAGCGACCGATTTCACCATATTGACCTTGTAATGATGCGTCTTTCTTTTATCAGCGCTAATGCTGAGCACAGCTATTATTGCTCTCCTCATACACACCTTCTTTTAAAGCTATTATGCCTTCTTGCTTCCTGTGTGGAATAAAATAGGTCACAGGAACACCACTACCCATTTACTGTGTTCTATATCCAAGTGCCCCCGGGAACAATTGGACAATGACACATTAAACCTAACTCCGTTTCTTCAAGACAAAGGACTATGTCCTTGGGTCATACATGTCTCCCTGGTGGATGTTTACCTCTAAAATGGGCATGCCACAAGTATTCGTCATTTGCTGTTTTTCTATTCCAGTATCTCATTTGTTTGCTGTCGAATGAGACTTCTGCTTACCACTAAAAATACGGAGAGCCTTGAGACAAATACAGCTTCCCATCTTGAAAAGGCATCGTGTGTGGCTAACACAGCCAAAGCGATCTACCTTTCCTGAATATTTTAGGCAGAACAAAGTAGCATTTTAAGAATCTCATGAAGATTATATAAACTTGCATTATGTTTTTAGATGTAGATTTATGGAAAGAAAACAGAATCAGCCTCAATTTTCCACCTTACTACCCCCACCAGGGCTTATACTGTTGATTCATTCAATAAAAATGTATTGAAGACCTAGTAGGAAGGGAAAAAAAATCACACTCAGTACTACAGAAGATATATACATATATCCTGCCCTCAATGAACTTATTGTCTAGTAGAGGGAATAAGCCTAAGACAGTAACATCTATTATGTAATAAATAATGCTCTATCTCTTATCTCATCTAAATGATGGTTACCATTATAAGTAATAATTAGGATTTATCCATTACTTTTCAACCTGTCTGATTCTTTTGTGAGAGACAAAAAGATATAATAGAGAGATGGCCTCAGCCAGGAAGACCAAATTTCAGACACCTTTTGGCTATTTGTCTGGACCAATTATTTAAACTCTCACTTTCCTAGCCAACTCTCTACAAAAAAGACAAACACAAAGAAACAAAAAGCTTCAAAGTAGCTAGGAAGGTGCTGCTACTGATAATAGATACTAATAGAAACAACTTACATTTATGTAAGGATTGCTACATGTTTGGCCCTCACAACAACCCTGGGAGGGTAGATGGTATTACTATTCCCATCTTACAGATGAGAAAATTGGGGCAAACAGAGTTTCAGTGACTTGCTTCGGGTCACATAGTAAGTACGTGAGTCCAGATTTGAACTCAGGTATCTCTGATCTCAGTCCTCATGCTCTGTTCACATTATCATCTTGTGGCCCAATTAATATTGGTAAAGAGAATTTCTTTTTCCTAATTTAGAGTTCCCTATAATAATGAAATTATAGTTCTAGTTTGGTAAAATACACTGTGTATATTCTCCCTTAGATCTTCTACAAAGAATCATCCATAAAATGTTTCTTCTGGGTTATTTTGCATCCTGTGGGACCAGTACAGTGGTTTGATTATCAGCTTCTCCTCATTTTAGGTAATACAACAAGCCCAATTCCTTTTTTTAATCATGCATTTCTTAGATTATAACCTTTATAAGCAAGCCATGTATGACTATATGAGAGCTACAAGAAGAGCTTTGAGAGCTCTAAGGAATTTAAAATAACACTCAGCTAGGGAGAAGTATATGCACATATCTATCTATCTATCTATCTATCTATCTATCTATCTATCTATCTATCTATCTATCTATCTATCTATCTATCTATAGGTATATATATGTGTGTCTGTGTGTGTTTATACACGTATAGATGCATGTGTGTATATATGTATGTATGAGGATGACAGAATTTTAGCTGGCCAGAAGACTCATATCCTCTTGTCACAGTACTGCATGTATACATGTTCAATAAAGCTGAGCATTGTCACACACAGAACTATGTAGAAACAAAATAACCTCAACAATAACAAACATTTCAACAGTAAACCACTAGTATTCCCTATGGGATCCCACCTTCCATGCTTCTTATCTTCCTCTCACAATTCTTTAAGGTCTATTCAAGGTAATTTAAGTTTTACTAGTCCTCTAGCTCAATATCAGCCAGTCTGATTGAAGGGTTTTAGAGTCAGAGTCTAAGCTGTCTACTTCTTTATAGGGTTACTTTGTCCAGAAATGGACATCTGAGAGTTGTAGCAAGTTGTCATGTCAATATTAATATGTTTTGAAGATGCTTTGAAAGTCAACTAAACACAGGTACATAAACACACATGCACACACAAACAACAATACAAAATGTAGGATTATAAATTTAAAGCTGGAAATTGCCATACAGGTCATCTTGTCCCATGCCTAACTCTACCAATGAGGAAGCTGATGCATACTCAGGTGACGCAACTGGCACAAGGTCATAAATGTAACTCTTGTGATTCCAAATGCCAATGTTTATTTTCACAGACATTATAGGGCTATACTTTCTTGAGTTAAGTTATATCCACCCCTGTACAATGACAAAGGACATTGGTAAGTTAAGGTCACTCAGCTTTCTCCTGGCTTGTGACAAGAAATGTGTCTGTATTTCCCAAAATGGTAATGTTTCATGGTCAGTAAGGATCAACCGGCTTATGATTCTCATCATTCATATCTTGTGCCCTTGTTGACATTTCTGTTAGGATCAAATGATCTGATTATTTTTTCAATGATTATATCTTCATTATGAGATTTTAGTACACCAAAATGGTATTTGATAAGCTTGGTAAAGTATTAAATCATTCCTGTGCTTACTATTTTGTGCTAAAGCTAACTGTTGGGCATTTCACTATCCCTTGCAAGAATTAAATAAATTTAGGAGTTTACAATAGGAAGAATTAAATAATTTAGAATAGAAGTGCAACACAGGCTTAATCCATTCATTTAGGTACCTTTGATGGATGTTAAGGCATAGATGCCTCCAGAAGTACCAGAACAATTAGATTTATGGAATCCCATGAGAACCCTCCAAACTCCTATGTAGATGTGCTTCACCACTAATTGCAAATCAATTCTAATGAGCATATGCATGAGAAACTTCTCTCTTGGTTTCTCATTGACTACAGTGAACATGCTAATACCTACCTTATGCATTGCTTTGAGGTTGTGGATGGGGGGAGAAATGAATATGTCTGACTGGTGTTGCTAATCTACAGAAAAATAAAGTAACAAAGTGATTACTGGAGAGTATACAATTATATCAATACAATCTGAGAAATAATACTTAGGTGCCTGTGTACAGAGCACTCTGTTATGTGCTTAGGGGACATATATTTAAATAAAACTGGATTCCTACTGTCATGGAAATCAGAATCTAGTAGGAAAGTATGATACATATATAAATGATTAATGCAAAAATAAGACATCTGTGTAATAGAGATGCAAAACATTGTTTAAAGTTTAAAAAGGAAAAGGTCATTACTGACCGAGGGAATGTTGTGGTAAAGGCTCTAAAGGATGAGTGGGACATTCCACTTAAAGTGGAAAAGGGAAGACTTTGAAAACATCGGAAACAACATGAGGAAAGGAGGAAAAGTCCAAAGTGGCCTTAGTATTTAGTAAACAATTAGAACATGGAAGTGAGTAGTACCAGAAGAGGCTGGAAAGGTACAGTGTCTTCAGATTGTACTGTGCTTTGAGGGCTGAGTGACGAGGCTACTAGGTTTGAGCATCAAATGATTTTTGAGAAAATAAATGATTTAGTCAGATTTATACATATGAAGATTATTCTGGGAGTGGAATAAAAGATTGATTGAGGGAGGGAGATGATGGGCAGATTAGCACCTATTAAAATAAATGGTAAATGAGGGAGAAGAAGGATTGGAGAAAGATAACATACCTGGAATCCAAAGGTGCCTATTTGGTCATAGGAGGGAAAAGAGAGGGAAATATTTTTAGGTCATCTGAGTTACCCATTAGAAGGCCATTACTGACTGTTGAGTGAGTGGTTTCAGTACAGTTTTTTTGATAGAACCCAGACCTGCAAAGAGTTGAGGTGAGATTAGGTGTCAAGGAATCAGAGCTGCATTAGTGGGAAACACCGCTGAAATATTTCTCAGTGAAGAGATAAAGAGGATAGAAATTAGATGGGCTAGAATGGCCAAGGCAAGGGTTTTTTTTAAGTATTAGAGGGATCTGAACACTGATATATTATTCCTTTACATTATCGTATAGCCCATACAAACTGCCTTTCTTGTCATTCTTTATACATTGTATTCAGTCTCCATGATTTAGCACTGTCTCTCTACCCTCCCCATCCCCTAGTGCCTGAAATGCATGAATTCATCTCTGTCTGCCTCTTGAAATCATTTGCCTCCCACTTAATAGTATTTTTTTCTATTAACATGTAAAGATAATTTTCAGCATTCATTTTATAAGATTCTGAGTTCCACATTTTTCATCCTCCCTCACCTCTCCCCTTCCCCAAGACAGCAAGCAATCTGATATAGGTTATACATATACAATCATATTAAAACATTTCCATATTAGTCTTGTTGTGAAAGAAGAATCAGAACAAAAAGGAAAAACCATGAGAAAGAAAAAATAGTGAAAATAGTCATGCTTCTATCTGCATTTACATTCCATAATTCTTTCCCTGGATGTGGATAATATTCTCCATTATGAGTTGTTTGGAATTGTCTTGGATCATTGTATTGCTGAAAAGAGCTAAGTCTATCATAACTGATCATCCCTCAATGTTGCTGTTACTGTGTAGAAAGTTCTGGTTCTATGTACTTCACTCAGCATCAGTTCATGTAAGTCTTTCTAAGTTTTTTTTTTTTCTGAAATCCACCTGCTCATTATTTCTTATAGTACAATAGTGTCTCATTACATTCATATACCACAACTTATACCACTATTCCCCCACTGATGGGCATCTCCTTATTTTCCAATTATTTGCCACCACCAAAAAACTGCTATGAATATTTTTGCACATGTGTGCCTTTTCCCCTTTTTTTATGATCTCTTTGGGATACAAATCTAGTAGTGGTATTGTCGGATCAAAGAATATACACAGTTTTATAAGCCCTTTGGGCATAGCTCCAAATTCTTTTGCACAATGGCCGGATCAGTTTACAACTCCACAAACAATTCATCAGTGTTCCAGTTTGCCCACATCTCCAACATTTATCATATTCCTTTTCAGTCATATTAACCAATCTGATAGGGGGGAGGTAGTACCTCAAACTTGTTTTAATTTATATTTTTCTAATCAATAATGATTTAGAACTTTTTTTTTTCAGATAGCTCTCATTTCTTCATATGAAAATTGCCTGTTCATACCCTTCAACCATTTTTCAATTGGGGAATAACTTGTATTCTTATAAATTTAACTCAGTTCTCCATATATTTGAGAAATGTGTCTCTTGGAGTCCTTAGCTTTCTTTTCTACTTCACGTCCTATGTGAGTATTTTACTAATCCCAACAGATACTGTTAAATCATCTACTCCAACAAATCTTTGTATTATACACACACACACACACACACACACACACACACACACACAGATAGCCCTAGATATATAGATAGCATATATGGATATATAATATTATATACACACACACATCTTTATATATATACATATACATTATATGTATCTATGCTACATAATATATATGTATATATACATACACACACATATATATATGTGTGTGTATATATATATATATATGTAGATAGATCTCATGTATATATTTTGTTTTTATGTGTATGCTTACATGGCTACCCTGATGGAATCTAAGCCCCTTGATTGCAAGGGGTATTTGCCTTTTATTTTTGTAACACTATTTTATGCCAGCACATAGTAAATTCTTAAGAAATGCTCTTTGCTTAATTGATTAATCGTAATGTTGGATTCTTTGAATCTTCAGTAAGGACAAATATAAATAATACAATAAAATTCTCTCTGAAAATAGCGGGTCTTGGAAGGTGGTACAGTGGCAAGAGTATCACATATGGTATCAAATTACTTCAGTTCAAATGCCTGTTCTGTCACCTTAGGCAAGTTACTATGTGGGTCTTGGTTTCCTTATTTATTTAGTTTGAATTGGATGGTCTTTTAGGTCCTTTCCATATCTAGAGATATGACCTTATTGTAGGGTTCTCTCTGGGTTACTTCCACAACTTGCTCTCACACTGAGGCTCAGTACTGTAGCTAAAAAGCCCATTATCAACAATTAGTCATTTAGCTACAATTATCTATTAGCAAAAATGTTAACCAAAATGACATAACACAAGCAATATTTATAAAACATTGTTGTTATTCAATCATTTCACTGTGTCTTACTCTTTCTGACCCGATTTAGGGTTTTCTTGGCAAAATTGCTGGAGTGGTTTTCTGTTGCCTTCTTCAGCTCATTTTACAGATGAGAAACTGAGGCAATCTGGGTTAAGTGACTTGCCCAGGGTCACACAGCTAGGAAGTGTCTAAAGTTCAATGGGAACTCAGTTCCTCTTGACTTCAGGGCCACTCTTTATCCACTGTGCCACCTAGCTGTTAGCTAGAATAAGATACCTTCCCTCCATAAAAAAGAGGTAACACTGGGAAAAAACATTTTCCATGGAAAGAGTAGGCTCATACACATAGACAAATGGTAGTGAGGAATATGTGTATGTGGCATATACATATGCCAAAGTTTACTCATAACTCCTGATGTTGCAGTCCCTGAAAGGCATTTTGTTATTCCAAGAGTCTTCATCCACGTTGCCTTGGATGTAGCATCTCTGCTGGGTGGGTAGATGATATGAGTTCTCAAGGTTTGCATCTCTCCATAATCCGAATCTTATCAGCTGCCAGGGTGTCCCATTTCTTAAAGTTGTGTCCTACCTCAAGTGATTATCTCCATGTATTCATGTATGTCTGAAATTTTGGATTCCAGTAGGTCCCCTTCACATCTACATGTTGAGGGGGAAAGCTGATATGGAAGAAATGCCCCATTTCTAAATTCTCTTCTACTGTTAGTTCTTAAATACAGTAACTAAAACTCTGATATTCCTCTAGGGTTTAGCTATTTAAAGCCCTCAGAGGAGTTACTCAGCCAATGGCATTGTTCCTCTGTTGATTCAGAGAGGTGTTCACAGATCAGAAAGGCATCAGGGCATAGACTCGACAACACTCAGTTTAATACTTCATTAACAACTCCGGATTACATTCTAAATCTTCTCTGACTATATCAACTGAAGGTAGAGGGTAGAAATGCTCTCTCTCAAACTGTAATCCTAAGAAAGAGAATCTGAAAGAATTTGCTTTGTACTTTTTGAAATGAAGTCCAGTTTACTCAAATACTCACAATAACAGTGATAGTTCCAGTTCATATGTAAAATTTGTTTTCCTCACAACTGCCCTGAAAGGTAGAGAATGAAATTATAACTATTGTTTTATAGGTAAAGGAACAGCTCAGAGTCACACAAGTCACACATATCAGTACTGGGTCTCATACCCCATTTTTCTAACTCTAAGAAATCATCTTTATGCTAGACCCCTACATTGTCTATCACATTAAAAGCCCCTAGCAATCCTGCTGATCTAGCCTGGTAGAATGAAATGTGTTCATTGATCAAAATGTAAAATTAGAATTTAGGCCAAATCACTCTAACCTTACAAAGGCAAAATACTTTTCTCTATACAAATTTGGCAACAGTGTTCAGGATTGAATGGATACTGAACATCTGGTGAATAAAAGGAATATGGGTAGAAGAAGGGAACTGAGAAAAAGAAGAGTAAAGCAAGGGAGAAAGATCTGGGGAAGACCACGAGTAAAAGCCAAGGAATGAATATTTGCTCACATTTAAGTCATCTAATAAAGGGCAGGTTGGCTTAAGGTTAACTATGAATGATGATAAGGCTTGTCAAAAAAGGATGAACTAATTGTTAAAAATATCAGGCTAAATTCAATTAACCTTGTACTTGTTGGGACTAAAGATCATCGTGGTACAGCCATAGTGAGCTTAGAAGAGAGCTTTCCAAATGAAGTGTGGTATTTTTAACTAGTATTTAAATCTACCACCCACTACAATTTAGCCCTAATAGCACTCTATGGCAGATGACAGGAGGGGACTCTACAGAAAGAGCTGTGCAATAACCCTCCAAGAGAGGCTATGAAAGAAGGGATCATTAAAATGCCCATCAGATTCCCAGAACACTGTCAGTGAAGCCAGGCAGAGGAATACAATGCCCATGTTAGGGCTGGCATAGGAATTAATTTCTTCAGTATCTAGGTTCTCTGGCTTCGACAAACTAAACTGACTTGATTCACAAAGGGGCAATATTTATATTAAAATGGCAAGTTTGAGGAAGATGTGATCTTCTTGGACACAGGTAGACATCAAGTGCCTGACAGGAAGCTGCTTAGATTAAGTGTACATATTTAGATTGCCTTGGGCCTTATTAATTTTGAGATATAAAACATATATACATACACATATATGTGCCACAGGTAAGCTTTAAACCGAAATTTTTCTAATGAGAGGCTATTTTCCTCTAGGATATTCTTCTTCCTGGAAGGTGGAAGACTGAAAATTAAAATATAGATAGACAGCTATAGATGTATGTGTGTATCTATGTATGCATATATGTATGTGTGTTTGTGTGTAATTACATTCTTCTAGAGTAAGAAGGAACATTGATAGAGCATTTGAAAGTACTTTATTTTATTTAAATATTTCATGGTAAAGAGGAAATAGACCTGACTCATAAGTCAGAGGATTTGAGTTTAAATACTACTCAGTATTCTCATCTGTAAAATGAGCTGGAGAAGGAAATGGTGAAAACTCCAGTATCCTTGCCAAGAAAACCCTCAACGGGGTCACAAAGACTAGCACACAATTGAAAGAACAGAACACTGCTTTGATACTTCTTAACTCTATGACTTGGGTGAATTCACTGACTCTCCCTTGGGGTCAGTTTTCTTATCTGTTAAATGAAGGGAGTTGATTACATGGCATCCCTTCCTAGATAGATTATAGTTCTCTCCCAACTCTTGACCTATGATCATCTATGAATAACCAAATAAGGTTAGGAAACACATGTATTATTATCACCCTTATTTTACTAATGAAGAAACTGGGGCTCTAAGAGGTTGCATGACTTTCCCATAGTCCTACAATTAATACCCAAGGCAGTATCTGATCCAAAGTTTTCTTGACTATAACTTTAGTACTTTATCCAGTATACTTACCTATTTCTATACCCATTGCGTGTCCAATACTCATTTAGGCAGCGATTTCACACACATAGTTCCCAACTGATATGTCAACTTTCTAATGCTACCTGTTTGGAAAATGGAATGTATTTCTCCAAAGAAACAGTGCTTTTACCCAGTACTTAAATGTCAAGGCAAGAAGACTGAAAACTAACCCAGAATGTACCTTATATACAACACAGTCCAAATACAGTTGCAGAACATAACAAACACATGTAATAACATCTCTTTGGAAAAATGTATCAAGAGGTCCAGTTTTAGAAACTAGAAATAATTGCCTCTTCCCTTCCCCCCCCAACTCTTGTGTGAGAGGGAGGTGGCACAGACATTTTACCTACTATAATACTTTCCACCCCAAGGTAGTAGAAGCAGCTTCTACAGTAGAAACGTATGGGATCAAAATGACTGGGTCAAAATATCTCAATCCTGGTCCTCCTACTTATTAGCTGGGTGATGTTGGACAAGTCCTGTGGTCTCCATTTCCTCATTTGTAAAATTAGTGGGAATCAGAGATAATCCAGCTCTAAAATCCTATCACTTACTTCCTTATGCCAGATGTTAGAACACAGGCCCTCTTATTAGGGAGATAGTGGAATTTGGGTGTTGTATGTTACAAAATCTCATCAGTTGTTGATGTATAATTTTTTTTGTGCCTAATTTCTTTGGGTGGGGGGTAAGGTAGGGCACTCCGTGTGCAGAGTATAAAAATATGTACAAATAGAGCATAACACACATTAAAAAACAAATAAACTATGATTGTAGGGAAATTAAGGATTCCTACAGATCTAAGCTACTGTTGGTCGCTCCCTGGCTTGGAGTGGAGTTGTATCCAGGAAAAGATTCACTATTATTATGATTTTTAAAAAGGATCTGGTGTCTCATGAGTTTGAGGAAATAAAGAGATAAAGGGTATGGAACTTTCTAGGGATAATTCTTAGTAATGGACTGGCTCTAAATCCCCACCTTCCTTTCTTTTCTTCAGTCACAGATATTTGTTTACCTATTTCCTTTTCCATTTCCAGAAGTTCAAAGTCTCTTTGAATTTCATCATTTCTGCATTCTACACTTCTCACTGCATTTAGTGGAGTAGTAAGCGTTTAACATAAATGCTAATTGGATCTTTGGGCATACAAATGGATCACAATATCATTTAAATTCCATCTCTAATGTTCATGGCAAGTAGTTATCCTGATTTTCTTTGATGACCTCCAGTGATAGAAACCTATTTCCCACAAGGTAGCCCAGAATTGAAATAAACTACATTACAGAGGGAAATCATATAGCCATTACTTTGCATACTGCATCACAAGAACTACTGACAGAAAAGGGATATGATCACTGGGTTGGTTTCTTTTTTCCAGAAGTCTCACTCTACTTGCAGGTCTTATGATACCCAGAGTCGATAACCTAGGTAAGGAGTGAAATCTTCATGGTTTCATCTACCCAATCCTCATGCTGAGCACACATACAGATCATTTTGCCCACATCCATATTTTTAGACATAGAATTCCTCCACCTGAGATATGTCTTTCTTTTTTCCAAGGACAGTACTAGATCACAGGATGATTGATTTAGAATTGGAAGGGACTTTGGATTTCATGTAATCCATTCCCTTCATTCTACAGAGTAGAGACAACTAAAGCTTGAATCCAGCAAGTATACTGGCCAGTATAAAAAACATAGTAAGGAACAGAGATGGAATTTGAACATGGGCCTTCAGACTTCAAATTCATCATTCTTGCTACTGTACAACACTGCCTGCCTAGCAAAAGGAACTGGGTAAGGAGGTATTTATTTGGTGCTCTGGCCAACGAGGGGGTTGATTTTAGGTGATCATACATCACTTTCTGTTTCTAGAAATGACAGCTTCCTACCAGAATCTCTAGGGTCTGGATGATGAGCAGAAGCAAAGTCTTTGAATGTAACCTCCTTGTGAACAAGGGCTCCTTCATTATTGACTTTGATTTGAATAGGACTCTGCAGAGAGCAGACAATTAATAAGTGTATGTGATCAATTGATGGGAGTCCTCCAAATTGTGATCATCCAGTGTTAGGTTCTCTCCTTGTGTAGATATCCAAAGTGGCTTGGTTTTCTGAAAAGAAATTGTAGAGTCCTGCATCTGAAACTACCATTTATTGTTGTGGGGGAGTTAGTGAATGTATATGGAAGGTGGAAATAAAAAAAAAAATAAAGATGATGGGAAAGGTTAAAGACACACGCAAGTTTACACTCCATTCTTTTTCCCAAAGATAACAAATAGATTTTCTGTAAAGATCAATATGTTACAAGTCATAGCTTTAACTTAAGACTAAATCTATAAGAGAAAAGACAAAGACAAAGAAAAGAATTGAGCAGGCCATAACCAAAGCCTGCACATTCTACCTAAATACTGAAATGACACTTCAACAGAGAGGAGGAGACAGATGATGAGAATTATGTTCATGTCATATCTAGGACACTGGGATTTCTTACTTTACATCCATCACATCTTTTTACCATGTACATGATTGCTTTCTTAAGACTATCATACATAGAGCTAATGAACTGGGATGAATTCTCTTCTTCCATACTTATGGATAGAATAATCACACAAACATATGATTTAATGGCTTTTGCTTTTCCTGTAAGATCTTATCTAGAGCAAAGGGTATCAAGTTAGACATATTGCTGGAGGAGCTAAATTGTATCAATCTTGACATCTCACTATAAACAAAGTCAGAAGAAAGAAGAAAGTTGTAGGTTAGTGGAAGGATGGCTCATGATATTCCTTGTAGAAGCTGAGAAAGGAGCTGGCAGAGTGAGTTTAACCAAATGCTCCAAATCTACAAGAAATATTATTTGAAGAGATATTTTGTCATAATGAACTATATTACTAATGATAAGCATCTGAAAAAAAAGATCACCATGAAAATAATTGCATCTTATTAATCAGTGTTAGTTGCTGAGGGCAAAATAGTGGAAAATAAATATGAAGAACCTTTAAAGACCTTTGACATCAACATGTATTCTGACACTTGGTTATGTTAGGGGGGAAGGTGAGGATAAAGAAAAATATTATGGGAAAATATGCTTCAAGAGAAAGACATGAGAGGGGCCAAGCAGAGATTTGAGAATAGGCATACCATTCATTAGGTTTTAATGCTGTGAAGCCACTGAAAGACTGATGTTTAAGGCAGGAAGGACAGCAAGGGTGTGAATAAAATGAAGGATAAAATATCAACAACTGTTACTGACCTATATGCCTACTTTTTCAACTATCCAAAATCTTTCTGAGTGTGAAGGATGAACTATGGCCCATTTGAGGACATCTTCAAAGAGTGTATTAGTAGAGAAAGCTCAGGCTTCCACAACCAGTATTCAATAATGGACCATATCAGAATTGACTGAAAGTAGAGGTAATATATAGATTCTGTCATATTTATTGTTGGTTACGAAAAAAAAAGTTTAACTCAATAGAATAAAATACCACCCTATATGCCCTTTTACAATAATGTATCTATCATCTATATATAAAGATCATTCAAGATACCTTAGAAAATCTAACGTTGGAAAAGTCCTATTTAGAAACTATAATAATAAAACTAAAGCAGAAAACCCACCTTTGCAAGGGAAGAAGTGAAACACAGACTCCATATTTAGAGGAGATTCTTTTCGGAAGGTGAGGTCCTTTATACATCGTTTTCCCTTTTGGAAATGGAAATTTCAAACTGACTTAGAAAATGGGAGAATTTAAAGAAAGCACAAAATCTATTAGAATAGAAAATTAATGGAGATGATCTCAGCTTGTTAAATAGAAGAGGAATGTACAATGCAAGCTACATAAATGAACCTGTCCACAGTATTTGCTTGCCTTCCTTTCTCATTTTCTTCACTGTAGATCCTTATGCCTTAACTTTAAAATTAAGATAACTCCCCTACCCTCATCTCCCTCATGAATTTGTTTTTCAAGTGAGAGCTTTTCTAGAGATTCCTCTAAGAAATCAAGCATAGCTATCTGCATATAATGAATCCTTAGCCTGACTTTCAATAGGCTAGGAAGTTTCCTTTCCCATTATCACCACGTTGTATTCACAGAGCCTTACGAATATAATATAACTAGGTGATAATGAGGAGATCAAGTCTAGCTCCTCCTGAGAGGCAGGTCTCAACATCATATATTGGTGGGCAGCTGGTTGCTCTGGCCTTTTACCAAATGTGAAGTCAAACCAACCATGAGAAAAAGAAAGCTGATTTTAAATCACTGTATAGACTCAATGGTATCTTTCTGCATAAATATACAAAGGAATATAATTTACTTTAACAAACATTTACTAAGCATCCAAACCATGCTAGGCATTGTGTTAGGTACTGATAATATTTAATATAAACTTTGGACTTTAATAAGGGCCAGAGCTTGAATTAAGAAGAGCCTGGACCTAATAGTCTCTGAAGTAAACTCAGAAAATGCCTTTTCCTATGTCAACAAAGCCAGATGGGGCTGACTTAGCATTCCTTACGAGACCCTTAACCAAGACACTATGGGATGTGTTTCCACATCTTATAGCATGTTAATGGAAAAGAAAACACAGATATCTTGGGTCATAATTTCAATTGAAACTTTGTCAACTCTCTTAAAACTGTGTTAGCAGTTTCAAAAACCTGTTTATGACAGGATACCTTCAACCAGAGTGGTGGGATTTTCTCCTTATTGTGTGTTACAGAGACATATGCTACATAGAGGAAATTCACACATCCTGGAATCATAAATTCCAACTGACACTACTTTGTTAATTGTCTTGTCTCACTAAATTTACAATTTGTTCAACTAAGAGAGTTCCTTTCTCATGGTAAAGTATATTTAAGCCTGATGATTCTCATACCAGGCAGCCAGAGATTCATCCTGGCTCCATGGGTCTACATACTTGTTACTTTAAGAGAATAATAAAAATGTATGCATTTAGCCTGTTGCCTTTTCTTTTACAACCAAATTTTCAGGTCAACAGTACATATTAGACAAAAAAATAAAAGCAAAAACAAAAGATACGTTTCTTCCTTCAAGAAGCTTGCATTGGGCTTAATAGTAGATATATGGATAAAAAATATAAAATCTATCCAAAATGAATGTAATGTTTTGTAGTCAATAAAACTCTACATTGCTGAACATACAACAGAAAATGCATTCTCTATTTAAGATGTTAAAGGTGTGTGTATGTGTGTGTCTGTGTTTGTGTGTGTGTGTGTTACCAAACCTGTGATTTCATCCCAAAACAACTGGTGAGCAATTCTTCCTACTCATAGAGGTCAGCCTGATATAGTCTTAGAAAATTATCTAGCAATAGTGAGAAGTTGTAACTGCCCGGGGTCAGGCAGCTGGTACGTATGAGCCAATATGATTCATGATGCTGCTTCTAGAGACTTTAAATAAAAGTAGAAAATTCCAAGGAAAATGTTTCAATTCACCTGGAATATGCTGCTTTCTACTGAAAAAAATCACTAATTTATATATAGCTTTTGTATTTATATCCCTTGTCAATTCCAAACATATCAGCTATATACCCCCACCTCCCTAGCATGCCATTCTTTATATGTTACAAAAATGAAGAAGAGGAAATTTTTTCATCAAAAGCAACAGCACGTCAACCATGTCTGAAAGTATATGTAATGCATATTACAGAGATGGAGAAGTTATGGTCCCCTATCTCTGTAAAGAAGGAAGGGAAATTCAAAAAAATTTATTTTGTAACAAAACTTCATAAAGAAATGTGATTTAACAATGACATATATTTTTAAAAAGTAGCTGTCAATTAGTGTTTCTTACCTCATGTCAAGAAAAGTGGCAACGTGTATGTAGAAAACATAATTGACAGTGTTCTCATCCTCCTTTTTCCATTAACTATTTGCTTGACCTATGGCAAATTTCTCATCCTCTCTAGGCTTCAATTTCTTCATGTGCAAAACATGAGAGTTGAACTATATGCTTTCTTATGTCACTTTCAACTTTTATCCAGGCCAGTCTAGAGAAAATTCTGATTCTAAATATAGGATTTCTTTCTATTTCCTTTCTATGATCTTCAGGGTAATGTTATACATTCTACTGAGACTATATAAATGGTAAAAAATTGTATCAGGGCTACCAAGGATCCTAATGAAAATCCCATCTTCCTCAAATTATTTTTCTAAGGTCACACATACGAGGAATTTAGGAAAAATTTGAACCCATGTATTCTGATATCTATTATACCATAATTTAGAATGTAGTATAGAGGTGTAACAGATTGCTGAAATATCTACATTTAAATTTAGCTTTTAAATAATATTAGCTGCTTGACCCTGGGTAATCACTGTACCTAAGAGTATTCTGGATATCCCTCTAGGAAGAGAGGTTACAGAGCTAATATCCTATCTGCACTTTTAGGGAAACCCTCACCTAGAACTCCATAGAGGGTGAAAATTGTAGGTTTGGTTAAAATAACAAGATCCACAATGAATTACACAGTTAAATTGTTCTTTATAGTGTCTATTTCACACATAGTAAGAATTTAATGAATATAAATCATTTTGTATTTACTTTGTATATTTTATATTTCCTTTACCTGCATATGAGGCAGCAAGGTGAAAAAGAGATCTGGCATTGGTTGGTGTCAGGAAATCTGGGCTCAAATCTGACCTCTGAAATATATTGGTTGAGTGACGTTGGATCATTCATTTAATGAGGCAATGCTGCAGGCCAGAGGTATCAAACACACAGCTGGAACCCAGACTTCAGGGACCATATTAAAATGTAATGGGTGGGAGAGTGAGGAGTGGAGCTTAGAAGGCCAAGTAAAGACAGGAAGTCACGTGAACTCTCCCAAATTCCCCTCCAAACAACTGTAAGGTAGCACCTCAAAATGAATTCAGGAGTACCAGAGTCAATAGAAGGTAGATGTGAAACTAATTTTTCAGACCAAGACAGCTGAAGAGGTTGGCAGGACAAGTCTTTCCACTGAGATGGTGATTGGGCATAGAGTATAGTATAGACCTCACTGAAGCAACATCAGCCCCAGGTATTAGAGTTAGGTGCAACTCTTAGCCCATAGATGTTAAGGAGTTCAGACAATTGATCAAAAAGAAAACACAGGGGACTCTTTGCTGGTGCTGGGTTCAATATCCTGTTTTATTGCACAGATGCAGGTCCAAGTCACAGTTCCAAGTCAAAGAGTGGCAGTTTCAGGGGAACAGGGGGCCTGACACAGTTCCAGGGTAGAAAATAAAATGCTTATGGTCACTCATAAGGGGGCAGGGGTTCTCAGTTCCAAGGCATTAAGTAGCATGACAGCATTTAGCCACACGAGAACAGAGGCCCAAGTCACAGTTCCAGGGCTAAAAGGAATGTCTTGAGTTCATTTAATAAAGCTAGACTGAAGTGCAAACTCCAAAGAAAATCAGTTTATTAACAATGACACATATAACTGTTGACAAAGTAGGTCAATGTGGCCATCTCAATAAAGCCAGCAACCACTGTGAGAAGGGCACAACACTCTTTATCTCCACATGAGAAAAAAGTTTATGTCTTGGCAGTTGTGGAACATTATGATTGGCTATGCTAAGAAAAGTGGGCTGGCATTTAGAATATGTTAATCCCTCATCTCTCTGACAATTCAGGGATATTAATTACTTCATGGGATCCATTTGCATCTTGTAATCTTTGTTAGTTAATCAAAACTACCAGACCTGCTATCTCCTTGGAAGAAATCAACTGTCCCCTAATTTTGTAAGGACTGGTAAGGACAGACAGCATTTCTTTGGGGGATGGTGCCATTAATATTTTGGGACTTAAAGATAACAAACTAGTGTCCAGCAGCTGAAGATATGACAGATAACAACTTTTCTTTTAATTATACTTGTAAATTAACTCAGAGGGAAAGCTCAATTCCCAAACTCAACTCAATGAGACAAAATGGTGTCTTCAGGCAGAAGAAGATGCAACTATAAAATTAATACAGCATAAAATCAGTTACATTGTAGAATAAATACAATAGAAATCAATAGAGTAGAAACTCAAAGTAATATTAATTTTGATCTTTTCAGGAGTGACAGCATTCATGGACATAGGGGAGTAGGGGCCCTGGTCACAGTTCCAGGGCAGAGAAAAGTATTTATGGTCACTCACAAAGAAGTAAGGGCCAGTGTTGTCAAACACAGATGAAAATAAGGGCCACTTACCCATACATAAAGATTCCTATGGGAACCTACTGACTTAATTTTAGAATGTAGTATTACCTATGTTTTATTGCATTTTTACTTTGTCAAATGTTTCATAATTACTTGCACTGGAGAGGAGTTTCTTCCTCTGAAAATCCCTTACAACAATGAAATCATACATCCATTTCCTATTCCTTCCTTTCAAGAGAAACAAATGGAAGAGTTTCACATAATGACCATGTGAAAACATTATTTTCCTTTTGTAATTCTGTACCGAACGAAAGCTCTAGAAGAATAAACATTGTGGGAGTATGGATTGGTGGGCAAAATCACTGAAACTAGAAGTAGATGAAGGTGTGTTATATGGAAGCAGATGAACTTGGTTCAAATCCTAGTACTGTATTTTACTACTCATGTGAATGTGAGTTACTTAATATCTGCCTATCTGAGATTACTCATCTGTGAAATGCTGGAATTTTATTAGATAACCTCTAAGTTACGTTCAATTTATAAACCTCTATATTTATCATTTAGCCTCTCAGACATTACAATGAATGAAAAACAGAACCACAGAAACTGAAAGTTGGAATGGGTCTCAGTGGCCATCTTGTCTACTCTGATTCAAAAGGATTCAAAGCCAGTCATGAAGGGTACCCCATAACCATAAGGCAGCCCATTCCATTTTTCAACAATGGCTACAAGGGTTTGTTTGTTTGTTTGTTTTTCCCCCATCTAGCCTAACCTAATTAACTTCCACCCATAATTACTGGTTCTGCCCTCCAGGTCAAAGGGAACAAGTCTAAACCCTCCTTCATTTGACAACCATGTCCTCTCTTCTCTTCTACATTCTAAAGATGCTTACTTCCTTCAGTTTATCCTAACGCAATATAAGCTCAAGTTTTTGTTTTTTTTCCTTTGGCTGCCATTCTCAATATTACCCAATTCATCCTGTCCTTTGTAAACTGAGGTGCTGCATTATCCAAATTACCCAACATTGCATCCATTTATTTGGCTTCCATCTCACATTGCTGATCAATATTGAGTTTTTAGTCCACTAAAACCTCTAGATCTTTTTCAGAAAAACAAAACAAAACTATTTTCTCCCATCTCTACCAATTTTATACTACTAAGGTTTATTTCTTTTGTACTCAATTGTAAGGCTTTTCATTTATCCTTATTGAATTTCATCTCCTTTGATTTAACCCAATGCTCTAGCTGTCAAGCTCTTTCTGAATCTTGACTTTATGGTCCAGTGAATAAGCTATCCCTCCCAGCTTTCTGTCATCTGCAAATTTGATAAGCATTCCATTTATGCTTTTATCCATAGAATGACTTTGGAGTTAGATACCTATCAGGGAGGATCCAACAAAAAATCAGCTCCCCTGAATGGACAAAAGTTAAAATGGAGGAGATATAGTAGACTCCATTACACTGTTGATCTAGGTGTCAGTGCCTACCCTTATTATTTCTAAGGTGAAATAGGGACCTAGATGCCACTTCAGGCCAATAAATAAGGAAGCTAAGCCTCATCTAAGGAGAAAAATGAGCCTTAAAACCAGATAGTATCATTATTTCAGATAAGACAAAAAGTACAGAAAAGTCAAGGGTGGGTTACCAGAAATTATAGTAAAAAAAAAAAAAAAATCTTCCAGGGTAGTGAGATTTTGGAGAATAACCTAGAGATGACAGTAGTAATCTTTAAAGATTAAGTAAATTAAGCAAGGCAGGTAATGAGTGAAAACATGTATTCCTCTACAAAGGCAGTACTAGGTAAGGACAACCAGAAAGAGATATAAAATAACAGTGATAATAATAAAAACAACAATAATAAATAGTTAACCTTTAGGTAGTGCTTTAAGGTTTGCAGACAAATATACAAAGAGTCAAAGGTTCCTTTTTTTTTTCTTTCTTCATTTCTGATTTAAAGACCTAGAACTTTTCATACTTTTAGGGAGGATGAAGGAGGCAAAAGCAAGGTCTTTAAAACAAAGCATCCCAAAACTACATCAGGAATTCATTAACCAGATTATACTAAACAGATACATTATGCTAAGTATTTTTCTAGCTGCTAGGGCTACAGAGATGACTACTACTACTACTACTACTGCTGTTACAACTACTACTACTACTACTACTACTGCTACTACTGCTACTATTGCTGCTACTACTGCTACTGCTACTGCTGCTACTACTACTACTACTACTACTACCACTACTACTACTACTATTACTACTACTACTGTTACTACTACTACTGATACGACTACTATTGCTGCTGCTGCTGCTGCTGCTGCTACTACTACTACTTCCTATCTTCTGGAACTTATATTCTTTTTGAATTGGAATATGGGAGGGGTTGTGAAGGGGGCTGGGATTTGGCTTAGGAATGAAAATCTTAAAAGCCAGAGAAAAGAAACCACTTGTAAACTAAGATCCCTTTAATTCAACACAGGATAGAAAAGCAAGTTCTAGAAATTCTGAATTCCCTAGCAAGATAAACAAATCAAATTTAACTTGGATTGAACCCCGAATCTAACTTAGCTTGTCCTTAGAAAAGATGGGAATCAGTTGACCAAATGGATAAGCTCATACAAGAAAGGGTTAAAAAAAAAACTAAGTTCTCTTTCACAGTTTATTTGCAATGAACACTAGAGTTAAGTCTTTGGAGTTAAATATAGTAGAACCTCGGTTTACGAATTTAATTTGTTTCCAGATTCTGTTTGTTATGCAATTTGTTCATATTCCAAAGTGAATTTGGATGATCAGTACCATATTCCCAAAAATATTCATATAAAATATTTTTTTCTAATTTTAAGTAGGATTTTTGTCTCTAGTATGCTTGAAACACAATAGCAATGAATAGTACACAATATAAACAGAAAATAAAAGAACATTTTACCTTTGAGAAGAGTCTTTGCTGGCATGAGGGAGATGAGAGGGAGAAGGAGGAGGAAGGATTATTCCTTAGAAGGAGAATCTCTTTCTATGAGAACATAGGGGATTTCAACTTCCGGAGTGTTCTCTCTTATGCTACTTTTACCAAAAGTAAGACTAATACTGCTGCCTTCACTCATTTTTTTTTGTTTTTTTAGAATCACTTTCATGTTTTGACTCACTGATTTTTTTTTTCTTTACATTCACTTCTGACTAGGAATCTATCTAATGACGCTTGTTTTTGACATTTTTTCAGAATGTCGCAAAAATGTGACATTGCATTATTGTTAAAAATATTCATGGCTCTCACTGCTATAGTCTTATTTGGGTGATGTTTTCCAACAAAATTTTGATGTTTGTACGGCGAATTTTTGTTCATCCTGCAAGACAAATTTTGGGAAAAATTTTTCCTCCTATATACATCAGGTTACTGGTAAACCAGGTTACTCGTGAACTAGGTTCTGCTGTAATTCAAATTTATACTGTTTTATTTTTGTCTTTGCTCTCTTTCCTTGTAGCAATACTAGTTTTAAAACTAATTTTAAAACAAAGCCTAAGAAAATATGTGTTTGAGAAAGAACAAGGCAGGTAATGAGTGAAAACATGTATTCCTCTGCAAAGGTAGTACTGGGTAAGGACACCCAGAGTGAGATACAAAATAATAAGGAAAATCATAGGAACAACAATAATAAATAGCTAACATTTAGGTAGTGCTCTAAGGTTTGCAAACTGATTTATATTGAGTAAGCACTAGGGCTTGTTTATAGAAGAAAGGTAGGTGCCTGAGTAGGATGGCAGAAAGTCCCTGACACCATAGTTATGTTTAATTATCCTAGAGATCTGAGATCACCGACATGTGTATTGTGCCTCCCAGCAATAAATTATCTAGCTTTCTTTAGTATATTTTTGTTTGTGTATATGCTATGTGCCATATGGACATGGTGCATGTTGTTTTCTCATATAAAATGAGAGGATTATTAAAAACTGGGATTGTGTTTTGTTGTCTGTCTTTGCACATCCAAAGGCATAGCACAGTTCTTGGCAACAAGCAGCTACTTAGTAAATGCTTATGGATTGCCTGTTTGATTTTACTGAGAGAGAGAGAGAGAGAGAGAGAGATAGATAGATAGAAAGACAGACAGACAGATGATAGACAGACAGACAGAGGTATGGATATGATGTAAATATGGGGAAAGTATAGGTTTGGGATAGGTCAGGAATGCTCTTGCTACAGATTGGCAAAAAAGAATATGCAGCTCTTGGACCAAGAATAAGGTTTCAGAGATTTTTTTTTTTTAAAGAAAACATGGCACCATTTTTTTTCTAGCTAGGCTCTACTTTCCAATCAGAAAACAAGAAAAAGACTGAAATTGCAGGAGGGAAGGGGTGAATTTTCAATTACTTGGGAATTAGTCATCTAAGATTTCAAATCTCATAGTGGTTCACTGCTTGTTAGGGTTCCTATTATTCAATTTAAGGCAGCTGGCTGATAAATTTTTGTTGAGCATTTATTAAATGCTCATATACCAGACAAAGTGCTAATTGCCAGGGATACAAAGGAAGAAAAAAAGTCAGTCTATGCCCTCAAAGAGCCTACAGTCAGGGGGAGAAGATAACTCAAAGAAGGAAGTTGAAAAGTGTGAGGAAGGATAAAAGCACCTAAGGGAGGGACATGATGGAGAAGTTCAGGAGTGCAACAGGGTCAAGAATGAAGAAATGACTTGCCTGAGCATACTCATTAAATGGATGTTCTGGAAAGAGCTCAGCCCAGCTCTTATCCCTCATAACAGAGAGAAGGAAGGGCTCCAGCAGCAGAGGAAACAATTTTAATTGTCCCTAGAATTCAACAAGACTTAGACGTTTTTGGTATTTGACTAGAGCTGGTTAAAAGTAGACAGATAGAAGGCAGGTAAAACCTACCCAGTGAGGAAGAAGTGCCCTGATATTTCACCATTCCCTCTGCCAAGAGGAAGATGCAGTAAGCTAGCAGCCTAACAATATACAAGGCATGTGAGTTAATGCCTTCCCTTTGTGACTGATCACAAAGCTTGAGCTGACCTCCAAGAGAGTGGGATTTATAAAATATACAAAAAGTCACCAGGCAGTTAAAAAAATGTAATACAGTTAAAGTACTTTAGAATCTACATGGGAATTTGGGAGGAAGAGAGGAAGGATTGGGAGGTCCAGTTTAATTGGCATTGAATATTCAGAAATGGTAATGAGCTAAGTACTAGAAACTCTTAAATGTGTATTTCAGGGGAAATTGCATTTCTCCCTGACCTTTGCTTACTCACTATTTGGTCCACACATAATTAACACATTCATAATATAATATAAATGCCACTTATTGATACTGTCCCAAGGGCACCTAGTTATCTAGAAGGATATGGACACATTAACATTTACTGACTCATTTAGCTTATTTCCCACATGATATTCTTTGTCAAGCCTCATAAAATATGTACAAACTGAATAATCTCGCCCTAACATAGGGCAGAGGAGACCAAGGAACTAAAAGATAAACCTGGAGTGTTTCCATTTCCTGAATATATTTCCACTTGAGTCGTTGATTTTAGAGTTGTCCAGCACTTAACACAGTGCCCCACAGATAGTAGGTGCTTGTCTCCTCTTTACCACACCAGACCTTGTACATGCCTCAAGATATTTCAGCTTTTTCTGAGTCAGTCCCAGTGCCAGACCACTGCCTCCATCTTCCCTGCTCCCATTCCAGAGCCTGAGAGTGCTAGTGAAGGATCCCTCAGAACCATACAGAACCCCTACAGATTCTGTCCTGTTCTCAGTTTTATATGGCAATCTTTCATTTATCACAGATAAGCTGCTTAACACATTCCCTTCAGTGGTCCTTGCAGACTTTCTTCTTTCTCCTTAAAAACTCAGTAAGCTTCCTTTCATGGGTAGCTAAATGGCACAGTGGATAGAGTGCCAGGCCTGGAATCAGGAGGACTTATCTTCCCAAATTCAAATCTGGGCTCAGACACTTACTAGCTGTGTGACCCTGGGCAAGTCACATAATCCTGTTTGCCTCAGTTCCATTTGCCTCTGTAAATGTGCTTTGCCAAGAAAACCCCAAAAGAGGCCAGAAAGAACAGACATACTGAAATGACTAAGCAACAACAAATTTCCTCTTCCCATTCATAGGATTATATATGTAAAATTGGAAGGTGGCATTAGAGACCACTGAATTTGACTCCATTTTACAAATGAGGAAACCAATGCATTCAGAGGTCACAGAAACTTAGAGGTGGAATATAGTATCAGATCTTCATGGCTCCAAGTGGAATGCCCTAACACCATGCCAGTCTGGTTTCACTCACTCACTTTACAGAGCAGACTTGGTCATGTTACATGAGTTTCTTTAATGTGTCTATTCTCTATATCGATCCTTCATCCTGCCTTCCAATCTCAGACTAAAAGATCTATCTTGCTTTATAAAATTAATTTCTCTAGTAGTAATCCTGTTCTCTAGGCACTTGTTCTGATATTTCCCACTCTTCTTCCTCATGAGAATACTTTATCACCATCTCCACAGATTTCAAACATGCTTAGATTTTCCCCTAAATTAGAAGAAAACAAATTTTGCTTCTCTTATCTGCAATTCAGAAAAAAAAAAAACAAAAACCCTAAATAGAATGAATCAAAGAGGCCAGCTATTATAAACTACACCAGAACTGCAATCCCTTATACAATAAATCTGATGAGTAGTCCTCTAGTCTGTATCTGAACACCCATAATGAGGGCAAGCCTACCTCTACTCAAGGCAGCACATTCTATTTTAGGATAGCTGAACTGTTAGGATTACCCCATCCCCCAAACATCAAGCCTAAACATCAGTCCTTGCAACATCTACCCATTTTTTTCTAATTCTACCTTCTGGGGGCAAAGAAAGTGATGATGGATGATGAACAAATAGGTAACTGGGTGTAATATCATTTACATATTATTTACATGACTTCAGAATAAGTTATATACCTTATTTCTCGTGAGACTCAAAATAACAAACATTTATAGGTACTTCTGTCCCGGTTACACAGTTAAACAAATTAGAAAGTATAAATCAGAGGTGTCAAACATTCCGGGAGTATTACCACACCAGATTAAAATGTAATTGGAAAACTTTTAACAAAACAACCAAAAACATAATAGTTTATGAATAATGCTAATATTTGTTTTTCTAAGTTATTATGAAGTTACAGAGATTCTTACTTATGGTTTAGTGGCACCATTTCTATTGATGTTACTGGTGCAAGTCACTTCCTAAGGTCACAGATAATTGTGGTTGTATGTCCTTCATTCTTGAAGAAGACCAATGATAGATATCAGGAGGGTCATGCCTTGATGCACAAGTGAATTGGATTAAGTGAGGCAGAGCTGTGCAAAGACTCAGGATGTCTCCTCCAGAGGCAGCTGAGTTCAGTGGCAACACATAAGCCAGGGAGACTGGAGATGGTCCCAGACGCAATGAATCACTTTCCGAGGTCACACCAAAGTCAGAAGCATGATTTGCACCCAAGTCTCTGGATTTGTAAATTCTGAGTTTGGGACACTATACCACAATGCCTCTCCTGCAAATGTCCCGTCCCTCTTATACCTGATCCACCTTCAAATATTTGAAAGGTAGGAAATGGTGTATTTTTAAAAGAATGATTTATTATAAACTTATCAAATCTCAGTACAACTAATTAAGTTTGCTTGTAACCATTCCCCTTTAGCTAAATTAATTTTAACACTTAAGAAGTTATAACTTTTTAATCATCACCTTTCAATTTCTATCATGATTCTTACTTAATTCTCCTTTATTATTTGACTGCTTTCTTCTTTGCATTATTTCATATATATACGTGTGTGTATATATATACACATATACATATATATGTGTGTGTGTACATATATGTGTATATATATATATATATATGGATATGGATTTCTTTATGATCTCCACACCTGTCCATCTTAACTAAATCTTTGCATTCCATTGCATTCTGCCCCCCCCCATTCTTTTTACTGCCAGATACTCTAAACAATGCTAAATTTACACCTGCTATCCCCTATCCTTATCCATCTGTTCCTTTCTTAATCTCTCACAATCTGGAATCTATCTCTTTTTAAAGGCCACTACCTTTTTTATTTTTTGCTGAAGATGGTTGATAGCTTTGTCTCAGCTCATCCTCCTCAATGCTTCTGCTGCACTGGACACCATCATTGAAACCCGTTCTGAAAATTAAGTGGTAGTATACTGCCTTGTTTTTCCCCCAACATCTCTGATTTATCCTTCCTTGTCACTCTTCCTAACAATTCCTCCTCTAAATTTACTATTTTCCAAGTCATTGTCCTCGGATTTCTTTCTATATTTGTTCACTCCCTTAAAAAGCACCTGTATTCCTAAAGTCCTAATGACCACATCCATGTAAATAACTCCTAAATCAAGACTTTTATTTCAAGCCTTTTCATCTGTGTACCAAGACTCACATTTTTCAACTTTCTATTAAAAATTTCCACTTGAATATCTTCTCATAACTTCAAATTTAGTAAGTTAAAAGTAGATTCATTTATTCTTCGTACAAACCAGTAATTTTTCCTAATTTTTCTTACTTTTGTCACAGCACGATTTTTCTTCCAATTCTCATGTTTCCAGTGTCTTATGGTTATCTACTATTCCACTATTTCTCATGTTCCACAGCCAATTTGTAACAAAGACCTTCATGTTCTTGGAAGAAAACTTGAGTCTTTATTCCCTGTATTAATACTCCTATCTTGTCGCTTCATTCCTGGGTTACTGAAGGAGACTCCTAGCTAATCGCTTTCCATCTTATTTTTAATTATTTTAATCTATCCTTTATTCTTCTGTCATATATATCTATATATCTAGTATTCTACAAATATATAGACGGGAGGAAGAAAGGAAGGAAAGAAGGGAGGGAGGAGGGAGGAAAGAAGGTTACATTAAAAGAGCATTAATGAATTCATTTTGCCTTTAATCATCATTTTGTGCAGCTGTTTCAGCAGCTTCTCAAACCTGATTTTGGAGAAGTTACAATATTAAGCCCCTTTCCAAATGTCACCTGATTTAAGGAATATCACAAGACTAGCACTGTCCTCTCACCTCAGCCTCTTCCAATCTCTTCCACCAATAAAAAAAAAAAGATGTCTCAATCCTGTCATTCTATTTTTCCTGTTCTCCCACTTCCTCCAAATTGTATACTATCAATGTAGAAAGCAGTGGTCAAGTGTCTGACTACTGAGAGCTTTGAACCTGAATTGTCTCTGCAGTTGCATGCATTGTTAAATCATCTGAATGTAGCTACTCAGTTTCTTTATTTCACTGTAAGAGGAAGGAAGGAAGGAAGGAAGGAAGGAAGGAAGGAAGGAAGGAAGGAAGGAAGGAAGGAAGGAAGGAAGGAAGGAAGGAAGGAAGGAAGGGAAAGAAAGAAAGAAAAAGGAAGAAAGGAAATGAGAGAGAAAGAGAAATGAGGGATGAATGCATTCCTAGACTATCTAAGATGTCCTCTATGTGAAAGAAACGAGGGGATTTGCTTTCAGAAAACTGGAGAATTACTGGTTTACCATGTGTTTAGGAGCAGATTTTTTTTTCCCACTGATTCTGTAGCCAGAACTGTCAGTATCTTTAAAATAGTCCAACTCAGAAATGCCCAGGGCCTTTGCTATATTCATGTTGTTGTTTGGTCATTTTTTTTGTCATGTCTAACTCTTCGTGACCCCATTTTGAGTTTTCTTGGCAGAGATACCAGAGTGGTTTGCCATTTCCTCCTCTAGTTCATTTTACAGATGAGGAAACTGAGACAAATAGGGTTACATGACTTTCCCAGAGACACACAGCTAGTAACACATAGTCTGAGCTTGGATTTGAACTTAGTTGTTCGTGACTCCATACCTGATGCTCTAACCACTGCACCAATTAGCTAGAACATTCATATCTAAGCGTCCAAGTTATTCCTTCATTCACAGGTGATGAGAATATGAAGAAAGGGGGACTTTCCCCAGGGACTTCTTTTCTCCACCCTTACTCTGAGGTCAGGTGCCTTGATCTTTTGTCTTTTCCTTTGTTCCTCCTCATTCTAGGCACAAAGAATGGGAGTTTCCCTGGTAGTCTGAAATGACAAGTCATGTGGATACTAGAATCTAAGAATCCAAGCAGCATGTTGCTTGTATTTGGGAATGAGCCCAGACTGGTCCTAATTCTTTTCCCTCCCATCTGTGTTTCTGAATCTCTGAGCATTTATTAGATAAAGTACAGGATTTAGAGTCAGAAAGATATGAGTTCAAATCCTCTTTCAGACACTCAGTAGCTATGTAACACCATGTAAGTCACAATTTCTCTAACTCAGTTTCCTCATGTATGAAATGGAAATGATAATAACACCAACGCCATCATGTTGCTGTGAGGATCAAATCAGTTAATACATTGAAATAAGAAGAGGAAGTAAATGGCACATAACACTTTTGGTCTGCTTGCAGCAGTGACACTGAGGAACACGGTCTGGAGCTTCAGACCAGCAGAAGTCTCCACTTCCAGCTTTGAAACTGAACTTACTGGAACTAATACTATGTAGGAACTGAGATAAACTATGTCTCCTATTCTCCCTTCCCCCAACGCACACATATTCCTCATTAAAGTGATGATATAATGGGAACAATTTCCCCCAAATTTTGAGAGAAATGTGTGTATGTTTGTTTGTGCTATAGCTCTGAAAATATGCCTCTTTGTGAAAGCTAATTAGATGTGAAGTGGTGATACGGAATGGGGATGCTGGTCACTGGCCCATTCCAATGACATCTTCTAACCATTTCATGGCACTTGACATAAAATATAACAGGAATGGCCCTGAGAGAATAGAAGCAAAGACAAATAAGAGGGAGACAGGAAAGGGGAGGAAGGAGGAAGAGAAGGAAGAAGGGAGGAAGACATCTAGGATAGTGGATCACAAAGAATCTCAGAATTAGGAAGACAATGACACATCTGACACTCATTGGCTGTGTGATCCTAGGAAAAGTTTCCTTAGCACTCCTAAAGTTGAAAGTTTCCAAAAAGTTGCTGATCTGTGCACGGGAGTTTCCTTATCAAGAACAATTAACTATAAAGGCCATATGAAGAAAGACATTTGTATCAACAATGCAATGTGAGCAGCTGCTATGAATATACATACATATGTATGTATATGTATATATATTTTAAGGATCGAATCACATAGTATAATAAGCATTCTTCATTCAAAATTTACATTTCTACAACTCCCACAGCTTTTCTAGCTCACTTCTTATCAAGGGTACCCACAATTTTCAGCAAAACTTTCTCAAGGCTTCTAGTGGGAGAGGGCACATCCTCCCACTGTTGGGAAATAGTCCATCCTCCATCTTCCCATCTCTGTAGAGAGCTCCATAGAACCATGGCTACCATAGCTACAAAAAAATAACACAATAACTGGGAAACACTGGACAACTATCTCAGTCCCACTAAAACCCATCCTCTCCTTGCCTGTAGTCTGTGCAGATCCCATCCTTGTTGTCAGTTGCATCGTTAATGAGATAATCACACAGAAAGCACTGGAGTTTTTAAACTACAGCTGCTAACAGGTTCACTCTTGATCTAGTCAAAAGGCAGCCACCTTCAGAGGGATTAATAATCATACTTTATTCTACTCTAGTCTTCTCTGAAAGGTTGTTGATAACGGGAATATTAACTCCTACAGCATTCCCTAATCATCCTTCTTGCAGGGGCCAGAAAAAGGGGGCAACTACCCTTGCATTCAGATGTGGTCAATTGAGACAGGCACAACTTGTGCACTCCCCTACAGCCCCTCAGGCCTTGATGGGGGCCAGTCAAGGCACACACGACATTGTAGCTTGTGCATTCAATAATAAGGGTTCCCCCAAGTCTCACAAGTTTCAGAAGTTTCCTCTTTCTTTCAGAGATTTCCCTAAGCCTTGATGGGGGCCAATCAAGGCATACATAGCACTCTAGTTTGTGCATTCAATTCTAAGGGTTCCTCAGTCACTGAACCGTGCCCACCCACTTTTATAGGGCCCTTACAATCTGGTGTACAGGCAACATGTGTCCTTCATAATCTACATAGTTGATTCTGTGTACTGGGTAACAAGAGATTATTCCAGCCATGGATCCTGAGATACTGAACTTTAACAAAAATCCTCTTTACACTACAATACTATCTGCTTCCAGTGAAATAAATGATAAATGTATGGAATTTACACATACATACACACACACACACACACACACACACACACACACAGAGCTATTTGTGTCTAGTGGAGGGAAGTAAAAAGGTGGGAAAAGGAAATTTGCATGTTAACTTTGTTGTGTATTTAAAAGGAACAGTGAATTATACAAAGTGAATTTGCAGTGTTATCCACAAAAAACATCTTTTTATTGTACTATGTTATGGAAAATGCTTGTTTTATTCCATAAATTAAAACAAATTTAAATTAAAAAAAGAACTCTCTAGTTGATGAAAGCAGAGCTCTCCTCTAAAAGGTACACATGAGCAGGTGTATACTTCAGTTTACTGAAAAATTCATGATGTTTATTGATCTAATACGGCTATTTGAATGAGCAGTTTTAAAAACAATACAATAATACTCCACCTGCATTTCTGTGTCTCTCAATTCCAGCTACTTCCTCAATTCTTGTATTCTTTAAAGACTCCTTAATTTGACTTTATTTTGAAAAGAATTACAAGCTCTTTGGAATCCCCTATGATTACATTTTCCAGCATTGGGGCTGTACCTCTGAGTGGCACAGGCTCCAGTTGTCTCCATTCTGATGGACTAATGGGAGGAAGGCAAGTGGGAGAGATTTAGAGTGACAAGGGCCAGAGTTACCATGCCAAAAATGTCACACACTATACCTTCAAATTTCCTAAATGCCTTCTGTGCCCCACTGAGATGTATGGACCTCTTTCTAATGAATACCGTAATGGTGATTTACTTCCACACAGATACACGAAGCTACCCAGACTAATTCCATGAAGTGACAAGAGAGCCAGAGTTTTAGTTTCAGGTCAGAAACTCTCATCACCTTTCTCCCACTACATTCCCACACCGCAGAAGGAGAAGTGAAGTTGACAAGGTGTCACTCACTGTGGGAAAATCAGGAAAACCAGGTGAAGAGCAATCTGTATAACACCTACACCTACCTCCTTACCCTCATGTCAGAGATTTACCAGTCAAAGCTAGACAGGAGCCATCAGGCTTGACTCTGGCACAGAGTTTAACAGCCCATTACAACAACAAAAATTTGGTGCATACACTTTGGAGTTCTGGGACTTATACATCTCACAGTTCTACATGTAAAACAAGACTGGTTGATATACAGAATAGTTCCATTTGTGAGCAAACTGTACTAATTAAGCAGGTGATCAAGAAAAGGCCTGAGCAGGTTTTATCCTAATAATAATAAATGACCATGTGAATGTTGCTTCACATTTCTCTATGTACTATTTTTTTCCTCTATATAATAAGATGCGGGAAGTGGATTATCTCTAAAGTTCACTAACAGTATTATATGGTACATTTCTTTTTCTTCATCTTTAAGATGAGGAGATTAGCTAGATATAGGAAGTGAAGTGGAACTCTGAATTGAGTGCCTGGCAGGGTCTAAGGGAATGGAGTTCAAATTCTCTCTCAGATGCTCCCTGCCTAGGTAAGTCAGTTCTGGTATTTATAAAATGGAGATAAAAGCTATGCCCACCTCAGAGGATTCTGGAAATGATCAAAAGAGACTTTCCAAATACAGATAAATATCTAGATCTATCTATAATCTACTCTGAGATATATTTATATATCTATGCATCTATCTCTATATATTGATTACATATATAAATATATGTATATGTGTATATATATACATATGCATACATACATACACACACACACACACATATATATATACACACATACACACAAATACAGAGAGAGAGGGAGGAAGGGAGTTCCTTATTACTGTGAATATTTAATCCCCCAAAGTGGTTGCATATACTTAACATTTGTACTATTCAAAGTTTAGAGTATGTAAAATTTGGTGATTGGTCCCAAACCAATAGAAATATGCAGATTCAGTTTGAATAATGCAAATGCTCCAGTAGGTTCATCATTCACATTTATCAGGGCCTTGATTAAATATATATTAGCTACTATTACATCCAGGTGATCTCTCAAGTCCCTTCTACTTCTAAATCCTATCATTCTATGGTTTCAAAGATTCTATGTGTAACTACAGACAGACTGTGAAATACTATTTTAGATTGAATTGCTAGTGTATTAATGCACAGAATAATTCATCTTTCTTAGCGATTTTTCCTGTGGTTTGAAATTCTGAGAACTGTGGCGTTGGAGAAGAGCACTGCAGGGATCTGAGGACTAATATCCCAGCACAGAGGTGGCATGGTAGAGGGGAAAGACTACTGAATTTGGAGGAAGAGGACCAAGCTCAAATTTCAGATCCATATTTAATAACCTCTGTAATCTTTGGCTCAGTTATTTAATCTCTCTGGGTCTACATGTTCTCATCTATAAAACAGAATGTTGGAATAGATGATCTCTAAGGTCCTTTCTAGTTCTAAGTCTATGATCCTAAGATGTTTCAATCTTAGACCAGGGATTCTTACCCTCTTTTTTATGTGATACTCCCCTTTAATAGTTTGGTAAAGTTTATGAACTCAGAATTGTATATTAAAATGTATAATACAAACTCCTTAGGATTACCTAGGAAATCAAATATATTGAAATATAGTTATCAATTTTAAAAATAGATTTAAAGACCCCATATTAAGAAATCCTGATCTAGAGGCTATGTAAAGGAGGCCTATTATGTTTCTCACTAAACTTGGGTGAGTGATTGCTGCAATGCTTTCCATCCCTTACGTAGTGGTGCAGAAATAAAAGAAAAAGTTTATTTCACTTTCTCCCACCTGCCCTAGACAACATTTTGATTAGGATTTTCCTTCTGTCTTCCTATTCCTGTCCTCATCCCATCCACTAAGAAACAAAAAGAAACCTTCAGTATGGTTGTTGGTGGAGAGCTCTTTTGCTCTTATATTATTTCACTTGAAAATTAAAGTCCTCACGTGGTCAAATAATGTGTTAATATTGGTAACATAGACACAGTGTTGCAGTAAAATATTGGGGGAAAGCTACTTAACCTTTCTTACTACAGGCCATCTCTTCTCTAGACAACCCCTTCTGTTGCCTAGAAATCATCCCCAGCCTGCCCTGCCTTGTCCAAACTCAATAATCTTCCTAACTAAAAACCTCCTGCAACCAGATTAGCTGCCTGCCTGTTAATACAGGAGGTGAGTAATCAGTCAGTAGTGTCCACTAGAGACCCATCCCTTCCTTCCTTCCCTCCCTCTCTCCCTCCCTTCCTCCCTCCTTCCTTCTTTCCTTCCTGCCTTCCATCCTGCCTTCCTTCCTGTCTTCCTTGCTGCCTTCCTTCCTGCCTTGATGCACTGAATGAGTATGAACTTGGGATTCTCACCCATCACACTCAACTGAGTAGAAAGTGCCTTATACCATGATGAATAAATGAATGAACAAATAAATAAATTATGATAATGGATTCATAAAATTCTTATCATTTCCAAAGCACTGTGATTAGTACTGGCAATAAAAGTAGAAAAAGTAACGCAGACCCTGCTCTCAAGGAGAGAGACAACACATGAAGGAGCTTTCAGCTACAAATAAGGTCTGATGGTCCTTAGGAGTCAGTGGCAAAACAGTGCTTGTCTTTTGATTCTGATCCAAGCTAATCTGACTCATGATTTTCATAGACTTCTCTTTCCTCTTACCATGTCTGAAAGAAAATCAACATACTCAAGGCTCTGCCAATGTTTTATGTCCCTTCCTTGTTCTCTTCCTTCTTTATCCCAGTTGAGAAGTGACCATTATTGTTGTAGGATTTTTAGTGGGAAGAGGGGAACTATGTGTTGTTTCACCTATGATCCTAAGATGTTAACTGATTCCCTAGTTGCTCTGCTATGTTCTAAGTTTTAGGTGTCTGCAATTAAACCACTCAGCTGCCTTTCCTTATGCAACAAATAAAGACCTACTGATTTTACAACTGAATGGAAGTTCTAATTCTATGAAACACATTGAGTTTCATTGCCATCCAACTCTGACACAGAGCTAAAGAACTAAATCATAATTCTAAATTCACTAAAACATCTGAATTTCATAATGTAATGAGTTTTGACTATTTAAAAATCTTGGCTTTTAATAGCTTGCAATCTTTAAAATTAATGCAAAAATACTGGCTTTGCTATGCTGTGATATAAGTTGTTGAGGACATAAGTATCTGCCACTTAGAACCCCCAAATTATAATGACAAGTTTTCTGTAGCAAAAATAACTCCTTGAAATGAAGACTGTACTCACAAGTATTCCTAAACACAAATTACTAGGACTAATATCTTTCAAAAAGAAAAAAAGTGAGAAAAGGTCCATTCCATAGAAAATGGATAGGAATCATTAAGCTATAAGCTGTTAATAAACTCAAACTCAGAAAGCAGCAGCACCATGTATGGTAGAGGTACAGACACGAGATTACTCTGAAGGAAACAGGGAAGGACTGACCTTGAGACCAATGTTTTATGGAATACAAGCACAAAGCATAGCTGCATAGTTGAATCTAGTTGGAAGAGAAAGAAGAAAAGGGGTTAAGGCTCCCATGCTTTCCTTCTGTGCCTTCCCTGTCCGGAGGTGAACAGAAGTAAAGCACACTCTGACTGCTTCACAATTGCAGGAATAAAGAAGACAGCCCTGTGCTGCAGCAACAAAAACTTGAAAGCCACAGAAAAACTTGACCCTAAAATTCTCTCTTAAGATCTTTCATTAAACACCTGAAAGTGAATCTACATTTTTCTATGATGGGCTTTCCACTTTTATTTAAAAGTCCATTAGAAAGGAGAGCTCTCCATGGTTCTGAACCAGTAGAAAGAGGATAACTAGAGGAAAAAATGTGCCACATTTCAAAAGAAAGGTGTCAAGACAGATAGACCCTCAATTGTTGCTGCCCTGAGGAAGAGGCAATAATTAAAGAAAGAGAATACCAGAAGGAAGCAGGTAACATGCTGGGAGCCAGAACACTAGTAGAACTGAAGGTTTGTAAAGGGCTATACAAATATTATCTCATTATTATCATCGAGCAATCAATATTTATTAAGTGCCTTGGGAGGTTCTTTACATAACTTTCCTCATATATACATTTGAATAAACAGAGACAGGCATGGTTGAAATGATTTTACCAAATTCAAAAATAGGTCATTTAGGTGGGATTTCACCTCAGATCTTCCTAACTCCAGATCTAGTGCTTCCGGGGGCATCCAATCCACTCCAGAAATCAAATTATATACAAAGCTATCTAGGTGATTGTAATAGATGCTGCTGCTAGCTAGCATTTACATAGCATTTTAAGGTTTGGAAAACATGTTATTGATAATAATACATTTAATCCTCAAAATAAGGTAAGTGCTATTATTATCATCATTTTACAAATGAGGAAACTGAGCACAGATCAGTTAAGACACTTTCCTAGGATCACATAGTTAGAAATTTTCTTATGCTTGATTTGAACTAAGATCTTTGCGGTTATAAATTTGATTATAAATCTGTTGGACCATCGAAGAGTCATCCTTATTCTCTCCTTCCTTATTCCCTTTCTCATGCTCTTCTCGGTGTTCAAAATAAAGTGCACAGGTAGAGAATAGGCCAGTTGCTTTAACATTATGGGAAAATTTTTGTTTCCTGTGTAGAAATCTTTAAGCCTTCAAAAGCACCAGTAACAGATTGGGACACTGAATCTCAAAACAGCTTAATGCAAATTGGCCAGGACAAAAGGATTGAGGTTATTTAGCTTTTGTTTTCATGTGAGATGCTTTTTCAGTTGTTCTTACAATTACTGATTCAATTATCCTTAGAGTGAACACTAAGTATAGTTCTCAATAGATCCATGTGGGCAGTGCAGCAGGGACAAGAAGCCTCAGGTTTCAGACTGGGAGACCTGCATTGGCTTTTGCCTGTATGACTTAATGGTCTGTGACTTAAGGCATTTCTGCATATTTGTTCTTCACCACAAGTTCCATATTCATAAAGTTAGGATGCTTGTCAGAGGCTTAAAATATTGCCAGGAGGAATGATCTGAAAACAGTCAGACCCAGAACATCTATAGGAAATACAAATATGGCATTTATCTATTTTATGTTATTAGAAGCGCCATACTGCAAAGAACATGCTGATTTAGTTATAAGTTTGAGAAGGCAACTGGATGTCTCTAATGTTGAGGAGTGAGAGGTGACCTTCTGAAGGCTCAATGAACATTATCTGAACTGTCATTGTTCAAGCATGACATAAAAACCTCATGGAAAGAAGGTGAAACTACAGTAGAATTTGCATATTTGAACTATCTCACAGCCAGCGTGAGTTTGGGGTAGGGGGAAAGACATATGTCAGATCTCATTTCTTCATGGAAGGAATAATGTCCAAGAATTAAGGTGTGGGTAACAGCCACCACCCTAGTTCAGAATCACTTTGAACTCCTCCCCATACAATACCCTCCTCCACACAGACACCAAAGTGATTGTTTTAAATAGGCCTGACCATGGCAATTTCTCTACTCACTGAACACCAGTGTTGTTTTCTTCTTACCAATAAAATAAAACATAAATTATTTTCTTTGGATGTAAAGCATCAAACTACATGGATCCTTCCTCCTTTTTAATTTTCTTACAATTTAATAGCATATATATATGTATGCATACATATATGTACATACACACATATACATACATATACACACAGACATATGCATATATGCATATACAGTACATATACACCCTGGGCAATTAACTCTGGTATGTTTACCAAGAAAATCCCATGGACAATATGGTTCACAGTGTAACAAAGAGTTGGCCATAACTGAACAATAATAATAACTTAGATTTATTGTTGTTCTTTCTAGGTTTGCAAAGTGCTTTAGAAATCTCATTTGATTCTCACAACAATTTTGGAAACTAGGAGTTATTATTTTCTCAGATTTTACAGAAGATGAAACTGAGGCAAATAGAAGCTAAATGTCTACTCAGAGTATGATGCTGGATTTGAACTCAGGTCTTCTGTCAACAGTTCTATTACTTACTCCACTGTGCTATCTAGCTACTTGTACTCCAACATTGGAATACTCTTTCTCCCAAACCCCCTCTGTTAAAATAGCTTGCTTTTAAAAGACTCAGCTTAAGTGGCCTATCTTTCAGGAGGCCTGTCCAGGTCTCCCCATCTACTAATGACATTCCTTCATGTTATTTTCTCTTTAATCAGTATTTTATCACTTATGTTCTGATTTATATGTGTTGTCTCCCACATTCGAATGTGACCAGGGAACAATTTCGACTTTTCTTTGAATCCCAAATATTTAACACACTGCCTGGTACATAGTAAGCACTGAATAAATGCCTGTTGGTTGAATGAGAGGAAAACTGTCCTCTGGCCTGATCAGAATACATCTCAGATAGTGTATGCTGTTGTGAGTACCAGAGTATGGGAGAAAAGAATGCTTAGCTGGGGAGCATATAAAGGAGAGCAATTAAAATAACAAAGAACTTAAGGTCACATTTTAAAATAATTAGGAATGTTTTGCCTGAAGAAGACTTGGGGATCAAGGAGTAAGAGAGCTGTTATCAAGTATATACCAGGATGCCCAATGAAGAGAGATTATACTTGTTCTGTTTGGCCCCAGTGGGTAGAAATGTGAGCAGTGGGTGGAAATTACAAGAAGCAAACTTTGGCTTGATATCAGGAAAAACTTCCTAACAGAGCTGTCCTAAAAAGGAAAAAAAAAAGCTGCTGCTAGAGGAGGCATTTCTGCACTGACTGGATGGATATTTCAGAGGTATGCTATGGAAAAGTTTTTTGTTTTTGTTTTAATTTGGGTTAGATTTGATGGTCAATGTGGCCCCCTTCCAACTTTGAGATTCTGTGAGACTGAGATTCCTGATGAGTGTTCAATTCATCTTGGAGGTTACAAAACTCAGGATTAGGAAAAGACAAAAGGTGGAGGGGAAGCCATTGAATTCTTAGAAAAGTAGAGGTCATAGTGAAACTATCAGTTATCTTAAACCAACCATGTCCAAGGACAGATTGGATAAATACATAGCTCAAACAAATAGAAACCGGGGGCTAGTGGTTCTTTTGTTTTCCCAAGCATTAGCCAGAGCCTTCATTAGTCATCAGACTCTATGCCTGATTATAGCAGTAAAAGGCATCATTGATGAGAGCCTTCCAGCAGTTTAGAGTCCCTTTATAATAAAGAGAGACAGTCATCCTATTCTACCCTTTGGAAGCATTGACCTTTTTGCCTCTTTATGCCATTAAACGAACATTAAATGGGCCACATAAATGACTGTGACTTCTATCAACAACTATTCTGACATCATTCTGCATTATGGTTATATGTGAATGCATCTCATTTCCCTACTAGATTATGAGTTCCATGTGGTCAAGGACTATATCTCATTTAATATATATATATCATTCAAACATAGGGAAATTAACTACATGCATTCAGTGATTCTTTTTTGAAGTTGTAGACTTATAAAGCTCTCAACTGTTATGATTGACTAGAGATGCTAGACACAACAACCTGCATCTATAACAGCAATATCTCTTGCTGCAAAATAGAAATTGTTTCCAGTTCAACCTTTCATTTCCAGATTCATTTACCATTGTAACTTGAGAGGAATTAAAAGTTAAAATATGTGATATATAGCACTGAGGTGTAGCCAGGACTTGGAATGAATGAAAATGTGTGTTGAAATCTTAGCTCTGACAGTTATTGGCTGTGTCAATCAACAAGCATTTATTAAGGATGGCCTTTGTGCTAGATACTGTACTGAGGGTTGGGCAGACAAAAAAGTAAAAACTATGGCCCATACTCTGAAGGAACTCTCAGTAGAATGAGGGAGGCAAAACTCAAACAATTATATACATCAAAGATATAAAAAATGTAAATGGCAGTTAGTCGCAGAAGAAAAGCACTATTGCTGATGTGAATCAATAAATGCCTCCTGCAGAAAGTGGGATTAGAGTTTCCTCATCTATGAAATGATGAGGTGGCTAAATGAGTAATAATAATGACTAGAATGATGATAATTTACAGGAGTACTTATGAAGTAGACATGGCATTACAAAGCAATAGTAAAGCTTGATACAAGTTTCAGAGGATTTCAAGGAAGATAAAAGTCAGAGGTAAGGAGGAAGTTCATTCCAAATAAAGGGGACAGGCAGTGCAAATGCATACACATGCTTGGAAGATGGAAAGGCATGGGTGTAAAGAAAAGCAAGAAAGCCAGTTCCTTTTCCCATGTGTCATGGTTGACTCATCTATAAAATGAAGTAATTAGAGACATAAAAGTAATTAATGGTTATCATGATGATGACATGATAATGATGTTGGCAATAATAAGTTATAGAAATACTCCTGGAACAGACACCAGTTCACAAAACAACACAAAAGGTCAACCATAGGTACCTGACAGTGGAGTTATCAATGTAACCAATATTGGTTTACATCTGAATCAAATACATAAAATGGCTAAGGTCCAAGAGTAGAATGCAAAAGCCTTTATGTGTGGTGTCCATATAAACATAACTAATAATATAATAATGAAGCACTGAATATATCATAAGGCCTTGAGGAATTCTTTATAGAAACAAAGACATTTGTGACAGTAACTTAGAACCAGGTCATGGTCAGCAGAAACTGCATAAAGTTTATGCTCAGAGAATTGGACTTAGTGATTGATGTAGATTGGGCAAGGACATGGTAGGAATTATGTGACATATAATCTTGCCACATAGTAGGCACTTAGTAAACCCTTGTTAGCTAATGAACACTTATACAGGTTGCAAAAAAATAGAACTTACTGAGTACTTGGAAATACACAACAAAACAGCTAGAATTATATACCAGATAAATATACCAGAACTAGTTGCCATAAACTTGTAGGCAAAAAATCCCTGTAGTTTGGGGGGGTGTGTGAGGGAGAGAGGGAGGAAAAGGAGGAAAGAGAAAGCGAGAGAGAGAGAGAGAGAGAGAGAGAGAGAGAGAGAGAGAGAGAGAGAGAAAGAGAGACAGAGACAGAGACAGAGACAGAGACAGAGAGACAGAGAGAGAACAAACCATCATTGGGAATTCACCTAAATAAACTATCCGGGAATTATATTATTATCATAGACAAAATAGTTGCCTAGATACAGTACTGACCCACAAAATTTCCAGAAGAATGTTTTTAATAGATATCAGCAGATCAAATAGTCACAAACTTGAATGGATGTGGAATCAAAAGCTCTCAAAATATAGAGTCCTAACAGATAAAAAGCAAAATCACATGGAGCAGGTATATATCAGCAACCAACATCCTGTCTGCTAACAGTGTTGTCCAGAAGATGTTGTCTGGGACCCTACAGAGATGTGTTTACATCACGATAGCTTTATTTAACTAAAAAAATTCATTGTTTTTATCCACCTGCCCAATAATCTGTTGAAAAGAATTCTAATACAATAGTTACTAGTCCCTAGAGAGTTTCTATCTAATACCCAGTGATTACAGCAGGAGAATGAGAATATTAATAGTGTAATTGATATAGTATAGTAAATCTTGAAAAGGACTTTACATGCAGAAGCTTCCTGATGTTGCACAGAAACGTTATGAGGTAAGTGGTGTAGCTATTAAAATCACTACTTTACAAAGAACTGAGCCTCAGAGACAGGTGACTTGCCTAATGATACACAGTTATAGCAAAAGTTTGATGCCTATGAAACTTCCTTTTAGCTCTGCCAAGCTAAGATTCCATCAGACTTAGGTTATCTCTTGGATTTGGTTCCATGCACAGGCCTCTGATGCTCCTTTGCTTATCCTCTCTGGTAGCTAAATAGCCCAAGTGACCCTTTCAGCATGTAGTTCATTTGGAAGAAGACTTAAATCACTACCTCTTTTATTGGGACAGCTCATATAAACTTAACTAGAGATATACAATATGTGCCATGATAATATATAGAACTGACATTTCACATCTACTTTAATCACAGTCAGATGACCTCAGACCAGAAATGAGAATTGGTACGACCTGGAATTTTATTTTTCAATAGATAAGTTTTATAACTAGACTATTTGTCTTGGTTAGATTTGAAACTAACTATGATCTTCCTGAGTGCTTTGATTCAATGCCTTTGGATCCTTTGGCAATGTTTTTCCATTCCTTGAAGATAATTTCCTATATCACAATAACCTTTTTTCATATACATATATACATACATGCATAAGTTTATTTACATCTTAGTAATTACTGGAAGCAAAATGAGCAGAAGATAATTAGCCCCAACGAAGAAACAATCCAAATGTTCTAACTCCCTTTATTCTGATTTTGACTTCAGCATTCTCTTGGTGATCTCATCAGTCCCGAGATCTCAATTGTCATGTTTATAGAGATGACTCTCAGAACCAATCTAACCTTTCTCCTAACTGCCAATCTCTCATCTCCCAATGCATTAGCATTAAATAGCATTTATCTAGCATCTACTATACGCCAGACACTAAGCTAAACCAAGCCCTTTACAAATATTATCTCATTTGTTCCTCACAACAATTTTTAGGAAGTAGGTGCTATTATTATCTCCACTGTACAGATGAAGTAAATGAGACAAAGACAGGGTAAGTGACTTGCCCAATATCACACAGCTAGTACATGTCTGATGATCAGTTTGAATCCAGGTCTTCCTCACTCCAGGTCCAGGGCTTTATCTACTGTGGCATCTGGCTGCCATATTAAAAATGCCAATGAAAATATGGACAAAAATGCACTATTGGTGGACCTGTAAACTAATTCAACCATTTTTGGAGAGTAATTTGGAACTCTACCCCCAAGGCTATGAAACTGCATAGTCTTTAACCCAGGGATATAGTTATTAGGTCTGTGCCCAAAAGAGATCAATGAAAAAGGAAAATGACCTATATGTAGAAAAATATTTGTAGCATCTCTATTTGTGGTGGCAAATAATTGGAAACTGAAGGGATGCCCATCAACTGGGGAATAGCTGAACAAGTTGTGGGATATAATTGTGATGGAATACTACTGTGTTAAAAGAAATGACTAGCAGCTTAGTTTTAGAAAAAATCTTGGACTGATACAAAGTGAAATGAGCAGAACTAGGACAACACTTTACATGATAATAGCAATATTATATGTGATGACTTGCTTCTTTTCAGCAATGCAATGATCCAAGACAATAGTGAAGGACATATGATGAAAAATGCCATAGACCTCCAGAGAAAGATCTGAAGGAGTCTGAATGCAGATTGAAGCATACTTTTTAAATTTTTCTTTAGTATTTTTGGTGGGGTGGCTGGTTATGTTTTCTTTTGTAACACGGCTAATATACAAATGTTTTCCATGACGGCACATGTATAATTTATTTCAAATTGCTTGCCTTCTGGAGGAGGAGGGTGAGGGATGGAAGAAGATAACTTGATACTCAAATTTACAAATGTTTAAAAATTGTGTTTCTATGCAATTGAGAAAATTAAAATTAATAAAATAAAATAGAAGCTGCTAATTAGATATCTTGAATTGGGTGTCCTATAGACATGTTAAACTTACTACATCCAAAATTGAACTTACTATCTTTCCCTCTAAACTCTCTATCTTCCTAGTTTTCTTATTAATTTTGAGAGTACCTCCATCCTCTTAGTCACATATGCCTATAACCTATGGTATCATACTCAATGTCTCACTCTCTCACACCTCCTACATCTAATCACTTGTCATGTTCTACTATTTATGCCTACAAAGCATCTCTAGTAAATGCACTCCCTTCTCACCTCTGACTGATATTCAGCTACAGGCCCTCATTACCTCACATGTGGATTATGGAAAGAATCTGTTGCTTGGTCCTCCCAGCCATACATATCTCCCTGTCCAATTTATCCTCTACTCAGCTGTCAAATTGATCTTCTTAAAACACAGGTTTGACCATATCAATTGAGTATCCATTGGAGTGTCTCCCTATTAGCTCTAGATTCAAATAAATAAATAAATAAACCTTCTGTTTTGTTGCTGAAGTCTTTCATAATCCAGCCTGTTCTTACCTTTCCAAATTTATACATTGTTTTCCTTTATTTATTCCATGATTCAGTGTTCTCAGCCTCCTTGATAATAGTACAAAATACTCTGTGTCCCAACTTGGGGCTTTTTCATTGGCTGTCTAGAATGTCTGGAATATTTCCCCTCTTCATCTCCACATGCTAACTTCCTTCAAGCTTCAAGTAATGCCCCACCTTCTGCTATAAGCCTTTCCCAGTCCTTCCCTCTGAAACTATCTCCAATTTATCTGATCTCTAACTTGTTTGCATCCTTTTTTAGACATTTTCTTTCCCATCATACTGTAAGCTTTTGGAGAGCAGGGCCTTTCCTCATATCAGCAGAACTTAGCACAATGCCTTCTACATAGTTGGTACGTAACTAATGTTAGTTAACTGACCGACAAATAGGTAGATCAAGGGTTCTTAACCTCGGATCTACAGACAGGCAAAATGCCATTGGAAATATTTCCAAGAGTCCTGAAAAAATATATATCTTTACTTTCAATAATTCATAAATGAAATTTTGCATTACTTTTAATGACTTAAAACCATTATTCCGAAAAGGAGACAAAAGGCTTCACCTGCCAAAGCGATCCATTAAAAAAAAGTTAAAATCCTCTGGTCTAGATACATTTTCAACATATAGATACTTTTGAGGACAATGTGTTTATACAATTCAAGGCAAATTCATGAGAAATATCTTAGACGTAGCATAGTCTTTCCTATTTTTTCATATTCTATATCAAATTACTTGGCATTGTATTATAATATAAGCTCCCAGGGGAGAGGTGTCATGTCTGATTGATGTATGCATCACACTACTTAATTCCTTCTTTCATCTGATCCTTCTCCTAAGGGATACAACATGCCATTCTTGGACTCTTCACTAATCTGCCATTTGGCATAATCTCTTCTTAACTATTCCAAATTTTGTCCAGCCTGTCTTTCCATGTTTGGCAGAACAAGGAAGGCATTTGAATCTCACAACATAAAGAAGATAGGTTCCTTTCAAGATAGAATTCATTTTGTTCTATTTTTCTGATTATAGGTTATTTCATATTTTAAGAAATTTCTTCCAAAAATCATAATATAATTATTATTTACCATCCCCCAAATCTGCTCATTTGTCCAATGAGTATATTGGGAGGTGTTATCAAGGTAGCATTCTTTATCAGAAGATGGAGTTGTACTTGTAGCAGTTAACAGTAAAAGGTTCATATGTAATATTTCCAAATTCTTCTCTCCTGTTAGGGACTTCAGGCCTGTGAATTATTGCACACCTTGTCTGTGTATTCTGTTTTCTATTTATACATATTATTATCAACTTGTTATTTTGTATTATTATCTCAATATTCTCATCTCTTTTGAGAGTATTATCATGTTCATTTTATTATTATTATTTTCTCATCTTTGTTAATGATATTATTATTGTCATTTCACAATTAGCCTTGAAAAATCCATTCAGAAACAAGGTGGTGATGGAGGTAGATTGCAAACAAAAGAACCAACCCCAGGAAAACAGACTTCATCAGCCAGATCAGTCAGAAATAAAACAATAACATTTTGTACCTGGTACTGAAAGGTGACTATTAATAAATCAAAAGGTTGTTAAAATCCCTAGCAAGTGAGAAGTTGAAGGAATAGGGTAAAGCTTCCTGAAATACACAAAATGCCACCCAACAAAATCACACAAAAATAAATCTAGAAGCAGTAGGATACACATTTCCCTCTGTTGTCTCATTAAAATGAGATCAAAGATCATTTTCCATGTGGCCACTTTTTTTTGTGTAGTATCTGAAAGACAAGAATACTCAGTATTCAAACAGATCTCTCATCTCATCTCTAGGTATTTATATGTTCTTTACAATTACATAACTTAAAATCCATGCCTGGTTCCCATCCTACATGATCCTTGTTAATATCCTCCCATAAGTTTACCAAGAAGGGAGGAGGGAGGTCTATCCAACATACTGATATGTGTCTTCTTTAATTTAGAGGCACATACATGGTAGGTGAGAGCTGGCTACAACATATGAGCAATGGGAAATTGTGAATGGTAGGAATTTAAGGATGTATTCAGGGAAATGTCCAATGGGATTAGAAGCCAGGCTTATCCATGGATAGAATAAAGAATGATAAGTGTATACCCCAAGTGCTCCATCAGTTTCCTGCTGGCATCAGAATGAACACTTTAAAATTTCAGTAAATATCAAGATTGGTATATGAAGCTATGTGACAGAGAATAGAGGTCTGTATATTGAGACAAGAAGACCTGAGTTAATAACTTGTTTCTAAAACATACTATCTATGGGACCCTGGGCAGGTCATTTAATCTCTCAGTACCCCTGGTCAATTCTCTGAAGTCATAATTTACAGAGAAGTCATCTAGCTATACACTGGAAAGAGTTTTTAATCTAGGGAGTCCCCCACAACCATGAAATCACAAATGCAAACAAATATTTTTCAAAAGGTGCTAAAAAACAAAGAGTAGCTATATCTATATGCATGTATTTGTATATAAAAATAGTATTACCTGTACAGGTAATGTGAAAGAAAAGATCAATGTCAGAATGTTTGTTTTTATTCCTATTCTATTTGCAGGAGACAATTTTTATCTTTTGAGAACCCGTTTCTAACAATAGTCATGAAATTGATGGGAACTATATTTGATAAAACACTGAAAGAATTCTTAAATATAGTCATTTAGCAATAACACAAATCTAAAGATGGGAAAATAGACTCTAAAAAGTGCCTTGCAATTTCAAACAAACACTAATAAAATGAAAAGGAACCCCGGTCAGATCTCTCTACAATGAGGGCAAAAACACAATGAAGTTTGAGTTAACTACAAATCAGAGGTCACAGAACCTATTATATATTGTAGTCCCTAACCAACCCATCCCGTATGTTTTTCTTTGCTCAGCTTCTCCCATACAACCTACTACTGATTGCTTTAGTGTTCACGTATTTATTCCCCATTCTTCTCCCCACTGCCTCCTCAACATTGTTCTACGTTTTTCTTTCATCTCCATTTCATTATCTGCTTGCTCTGTAGTCCCAGCAAAGGAACCAATTTCTTCTTTACATTCACTCCAGGGGCTTTTTCCAAAACCTGACTGATTGTTCTTTCAATTTCACCTGCACTTTTTCACAATCTACTGCATCTCTCTGTCTCTTCTTGTATGAGGCAGACAAAGAGTAGCTGAGAATACAGGGTTGGAGGATGTGCCATACAAAATGGGGTCTGTCCTGAGTATGATGATGAGATTTCCGGTGATGAGTTTGACCTGAGGGCAGGCATGAAGGTTGTAGAGTCAAAAACAAGCAAGACTGTTTCTGCTGATGCAAAACATAATGCCAAGCTTACAGATTTGTATTTTATGTTAAAGGCAATAGGAAGCTACTGAAGAGTCTTGAATCTGTGACATGGTCAGATCTATGCCTTTGGAAGATTCTTTTGGCAACTGTTGGTTGGATGGTTGGAACGGAGGAGGGACTGGAACCAAGAAGCCCAATTAAGGACCTAATTCAATAATTCAACTGAGAACTTATAAAAGACTGAACTGGGAGAGCGTGGCAGTGTAAACAGAGAATATAGATGTGGGAGGTGTAGCAGAAGCAGAATGAATAGGATGGGACAATTGGATGTGGATGCTGAGAGAGGGGAGATTCAAAGACAATTCCAAGGTTGCAAATATAGATGATGTACTTGCAGAAAGTTACAAAGTAGCATGGGCTTGAAGGAAAATGGATATTAATATTAGTTTAAACCATATTGAATTTAAGAAACCTATGGGACATTTAGTGGTAGATGATACTGTAGCATAGAAGAAAGGTTATGATTTGGAAATGACTTTCCTTCGAATGCCATTCATGGCTCTCTAGACTGTTTTTTCCTTTTTTCCCCAGAAGCCATCTCCTGGAGATTCCTCTGCCCCTGCCTTCAGATTTGTATATTCTTGTCCTGACAACCATTTCTGAAGTCCCCATGCTATCCATTCTTAATTTTCTCTGACTTCAATCCTAATTCTCTGAAATTTTATAACCTGTCTCCTATGTGAGCATCCTCTGTCCCGGCTTCAAGTTCCCTTTCTGAGTTTTCTCTCCTCATTATTATATAAATCATTTGAAGGTAAAGACTATCTTTTTTGCTTATAATTGTATTCCTAGTGAATAGTACAATGTTGAATATACAGTAAGTGCTTAATGAATGCTTATGAAGATTTGAAAATCATAATAGGAGTAGTAGCAGATGCTTGCAATCTTTGCTACTAGGGAGACTGAAACTGGTGGGTCACTTAAGCTCAGGAATTCTGAGGTGAAATGTGATAAGTTTCTATATGAAGTCCAATACCAATGCAGTAAGCCCCTTAGAGAATGGGACTAACAGGCTGCCTATGGAAGGGCGAAATAGACCAAGTCAGAAATAGAGCAAATCAAAATTTAGATTCTGATCATTTGAGATTAGGTATGTAAGGTGCCACAGTTATCCCAAGCTAGAGATGACACAGAGACATTGTCTCAAGACTACTTACCTAACTACCTAAGGAAAAAAAGAAACTAAGAAGTAAATTGAGAATCATTTGCATAGAGATGATAATTGAGCCCATAAGGAGAGACTTAGAAGATCACAAGGAGAGAGAAAACAGAGAAAAGGTCCAAGATGGTTCCTGGGAAATATACAGACACTTAGGGAGAAGCGATATGATAATGATTCGACAAAGAATATTGGGAAGCTGTTGTTAGACAGATAATATGAGAACTAGAAGACAGCAATTATCATTAAGAGAAGTCAAATCTATAATTCATTAGTTGTTTTACATTTAGCAGAGGGAGACAACAAACTTTTGAATTTAATCATTACTAGCACACTATGTTTCTGCACTAGTAACATGGTCTCTTTCCACAGCTCATTATTTCCTTGTTCTAGTATGTATTTCCTTTAGTATATATTTCAATCCTGCCATAACTTGACTTTACATTTTTGCCTTATTGGTGCTTATTCAAATCTTTTTACATGTCTCCAAATGTCCTCCAGAAATGTTTTTCTCTCAGATTCATGGATACCCTCATAAGTTTTCTTGATAACCAATACTTCAGCTACATTTTTATTCAACCTATTCTTTCTGAACATAGGTATATGTGCCTTACTACTGTGCATTGGGATTTCAATTCCCCCAATTCTAAATAATACCTTTAAGTTGAAAATTCAGTTCCTCATATCAAATTCTACGTTACCTGTACACTTTTATTTAGACTTCTGATTCTCTTTGGATACTGCTCCCTGTGAATTATGAAGTTTTTCATTAGTACTTATCCTTTCTTTTATTTGCTACTCTCTGTGATATCAATAAACAGTAAGGTTTAATGGCAACAACTGGAAATGGATTCACCAAGGGAAAAAAAAACAGCTCTGATCTCATCCACTCCCATTGATTCAATTATTATAACTATGTAGATGATTTACAGACCTCTTTACACATCTCTAACCTCTCTCCTGACCCTTAGACTCACATTTCTAAATATTTATTAGACTTCTTACATAGAATATCCTATGGATATCTTAAACTCAACATGTTCCAAACTGAACTTGTTACTTTTCCATCTAAGCCCTGCCATCTTCCTAAGTTTCCTATGACTGTCAAGAAGAAAACCATCCACCCAGTCACCCAAACTCACAGGGGGTCAGCCTCAACTCCTCACTTTCTCACATCTTTCCTAATGAATCAGTTACTAAATCATGATGACTTTACCTTCCCAAAACTAATCCCATACACCTTCTTCTCTGCTCTCACTCTGCCACCACACTGCTACAGGTCCTCATAACCTAATCCTCACTCTATTACAATAGCCTGTTGATTGGACTCACTGACTGATTTCTTTCTATAAGTGCCTCCACTCAGCCATCAACCAGATCGTCTGAAATCACAGGTCTGATCATGCCATTCCCCTATTCAGTAAATTCCAGTGACTCCCTATTAACACTGAGATCAAATAGAAAATCCTGTTTGGCATTTAAAATCCTTCATAAAACTAACTTCCCAGCATCCTTATTACACCAAACTCCATTCCACAGACTCTATGATCCAGTAAGAAAGAGATCCTTGATATTCCCTCCCAAAAGCCAATTCATGTCCTAACTCCTTACATTTTCTCTGGCTATCTATTCCCATGCTTGTAATTCACTCTTTCCTCATTTCTACCTCCTGGCTTTGTTAGCTTTTTATGGAGTCCCACATATAATTCCACCTTCCTGAAGATTTTCTTGATCTCCTTTAATGATAGCATCTTTCTTCTTTTGATTACCTCCAATAATCTTGCATATATATTGATTGTTCATGTTTTTATTCATATTATGCCCCCATAGGACTTTGAGCTCCTTGAGATCAGGGATTATTTTTGTCTCTCTTTGCATCCCTGGTTGTTAGAACAGTGTACAGCACATTATGGATGTTTAAAAACTCCTTGTTGGCTTGACCGGGATTCAAATCCCATGATTCCTTTTTATTAACTGTGTTACTTTGGCCAATCCTCTTAATTTTTGTAAGCCTCAGTTTCCTAATCTGTAAAATATCAATCAGTGCTTTTAATAACTATCTCACTAAAACTTAGTAGCTTTATAAATGCAAATTGTTATTAGTCAAAGCATAGGAATAGTTTTCTTCTTCATTGTCAATCGAAATTCCTCTGGAGATCTAAAAGCCTAAAGTTAAATATAAGTGACAATTGTAAGATGCACCTCATTTGTGGTAAATATCCCACCAACGTTTATATCTTAAAATCTTAATCCAGAAAGCTAAACCTCACGCTCTGATAACTTAACTAACTTTCTACTTCACTTCCATTTCCTCCTTTTCCTAAGCTCAGAATATCAACTGGCAGGTATAGAAACCATCTACCTATGTATTAAGAAAATCAGTACATATTATGAACATGTTTTACATGACAATACATGTATAACCTGTATAAAACTGTTTGCCTTCTCAATGGGGGGATGGAAAGGAGAAAGGGAGAGAATTTGGAACTCAAAGTTTTTTTTAAAGTATGCTAAAAATGTTTTCACATGTAGCTGGGGGGAAATAAAACACTAAATTAAAAAAAAATCATCAGTATATTCCCCAAGATTGGATAATACATAGGAGTCATTTTTGATATTCTTCTGGTTGCATCCCTACATGAAACACTAAACTATAAACTAGCTGTCAAGTTTAATGGTCCATCATGCTCCAGATATGTGCCCCAGGAAAACAGCATGCAACCTCATTATAAATATCATCATCTTGGTATCCTTTGACAATGAATGACCAACCATCATGACTCATTTGTTCTTCATGTGATTATTCCCATAGGTCCTCTCTTCTGAGCATAGGATCATGGACTCACAGTGACAGCAAAAAGAATCCTTAGAAGCCAGAGTCAACACTATTTTTCAGTTGAGGAAACTGAGGCACAAAAGTGACTTACTTTGGCTCACACAACTAGTAATTACTTGAGGTGACATCTGAACCCCATTCTTGACTTCAAAACACTATACTATATTGTCTCAGGTGGCACCTATGGACGATCACCACCACCGTCACCAGCAGCATCACCACCATTGTATGGAGCATAGGGAATGCTTCTTCGGACATCTCAGTTGTGTACTCTCTGTTTAAACCTTCAAATATTATATAATTACAATTCACTTATCTTGTTTCCTTCCTTCTCAGTGTCACATTCCTCTGTCTAGCAATCTAGTGATCCAAAACTTAGATTCACTTTTTCCTCTTAAGAATAATTTCACAACTATTTTTTCTCTTTAGAACTTCCTCTATTCTATTACTAATAAAAAGAACAAGAAAGCCATACATAAATATGAATTATTTTGACTGTGACTTATTAAAGTATTTTAGCCAATTATCTCATGGTATAGTTTATACAATGATCATCATATTGTATTTTTAAATCTAGAGAGCTTCAGTGACTGGTTAAAGAATAATAAGTCTGACTATCATAATTAAATAAATCCATACATTCTGGCTCTAAGTTCATTACACCAAAGAAAAGAATGTCAAACAGGGGGACCAAAAGCAAAACAAAAAAAAAAGAACTCAAACCCAACCAAAATTTTCCAAGCAATATCAGAAAAACTAAATCTTCTATAATATTCCTGACAAGTTATCATTCAGAAGCATACCAGCTTCCAATGAAACCCATTCCATTTACGCATAGCACTCTCCCCACCAAGACTTCAAGACTAATTTTTCCTCTATGATATCTTTACGCATGACTCTCAGTTTTGTCTTTTGGATACTCATATGAAGAAACTCTTTTACATACTTGCAGTTGGCTGAGGACAGAACATACTAGAATAATGAATAGCCAATATGTTTATAGAAAGCACAGTCTTTTCTTATAGAATTATAAAATTAAGAGCCAAAAGTGATCTGAAATTACAGACTAGGTTCAGGACTGACAGGGGATGGGGGGAGATACACCCTCCAAAGTAATAGATTAGCTTTTCCTTTCTCTATTTGCAAAAATTCCTACCTTAGCATTTAAGTGAAAATTACTTAAAACTATACTTTTGTCTCATATGCTGCTATTACCAAAGGTGGCAGGTAAATACACAGAAAAAAGGAAGATATTAAATGTATTTCAATGCACAGCAAATGTAAATCAAATCAGAACAGGTATTTATTTCCTAGTCACAAAAGAAATGTAAAAAGACAAAAGACACAGGTTATATATTGACAGGAAAAATACTTAAATAAAAATCATTACCAACTGACAAACTTCAAGTCCATGTCTCTAGGAAAAAAAGACAAGTCTTAGACTCATTATTGGTTTTTTTTGTTTTTGTTTTTTTTTTGTCTTTTCAAAAGCATTGGACTCAGGAGTGCATTGCTAAACATCACCAACTGGCTCTATATACAAAAAGAAATTGTATGTATAGTACACTTCTAAGTTTAATCTGCATTAATAATTTCAGGAACATAGGAGGTCTTACTCCCTCCATAATACTAGTTCATTCTTGCTTTTGTCTCTCTCTTCTCCCCACTGCCCCCAGTCAATAGCAGTTACTACTAGCTCAGGTACCAGTGATCTATAATTCCTAACAATGCCTTGATGTATTGATTGATTTCTAGGAAATCTCCTGTGGAATTTCTATGATACTTGTTGGAAGAGATAGCATGTTACCATAGCAAGGTCATTGGTTATAAAGTATGAAGACCTAAGTTGACCTTAACTCTGAATTTTAGTGTGACCTTGGATAAGAAGCTTAAGCTAACCTGGGTCTCATTTTCTTCATCTGTAAATCGATGAAGAAGGATTTACCTAAATGTCCTCTGAGGTCATTTCCAGCTCTTATTATTTGATTCTCATTTTAAGGCTCTTCCTTTCTCTCTGCTCACCACTAATCAAATATTATAGGCTGTTTACTTGTTTGTTATATCTTCACTTTTCCATGCTGGTTTCTGGACTATTGGAAACAATATCAAATACAAGATGGAGTATTTAGGAAAACAGGAAATTGTTTAACTGTCCTAATATTGATTTTATCCACATTCGATAAATATCTCTATGTTAATGATATACTGGACTGGAAACATGTTAGATATAGTCCTATCTCTCAAGAAGTTTTTAGTTGCACCAAGAGCTAAACAAAACATATATATGTGTGTATATATATGTATATATATATATATGTAGAGAGAGAGATATAGATATCTATATATAATGAATATAAATCATAGTAATACAAAATAGAAAAATATATATTTTATAGCATATATATGTGTATTTACGTGTGTATTAAACTTGTCCAGAAAAGACAGAACAAGAGTCAATCTCACAAACAAACAGATATTGCACTGGCCAAATAATGCCTGGAGAGAAAAATGTTTCTAAAGGAACACATCTGCATAGAAGTGAATAATGTGCCACGTAAATACTATACTTCTCTTTAAGCCAAGTAATTAGAATTGCATTTTCTGGCTCTTTAATTTACTGTGTGCTTAAGAACTATATTTTATTACTTAAATCAAGTACTACTGGTTCCACTCTTGTAGGTTTCTCAGAGGGTAGCTATTCAGCCATATTGTATCCTCTTATTCCTGTTGAATTGAATAAATCAGAGGTATGAATTACAGAGCTATCCTGGGACTGCTTTTACCTATACTGTCAGCTCTAGCTCTTAGTGGTTCAGAGATTCAGGAAAAATAGGCTAGACTAAAATATTGCATATTTCCCTCTAGGGTTAAATTTAAACTCCAGAAACTGAGAGATTCAAAGGGTCTATTTTACAAAAGAAAATGGAACACTGAAGATAAACTTTGCATGAACCCCCAAATCACAGAGCTCTGAATGAATGTAATTCAAATCAAAATGTCTTATGAAATCATAATGGTTTGGATAACTGTTTGACACACCATAATAATACACTGTATAATGAAAAAACTATCATGCACTATGGTAATCATTATATCATTATAGTTCTTTCAATACTTTTTCCAGTTCTACTATAACATTCTTCTAATTCATGTGGCAACTACTTTGGGGGACAGCCACAAATATGTAAACAAGGGAACTGCTGCTGCTGTCAAGATTTCCTTACTTTTGAAATTGTCTCTTGGTCAAGACAGGAAAAAAAAATTAGCCATATAGAATAATGACTTTGTCTTGTGTGTTTATCACACATGCCTTTCCAAAAATGCTTTCACATCTAGCATCTCATTTCTACCTTCACAACCTTATGAGTCAGAGATGACATTTTACAGATGGGAAAACTTATACACAAATAATGATGAAGTTAAGGTTTCCAAGGTCATCTGTTTTCTAAGTATCAGAGCAGGTCCTTAAACACTCTTTGGGGCTTTTATTCACTGGATGACAGGCTAGGATAGCTTATCATGACAGCTTCTCTCCAAAGCCACTTGCATATTTGGAGGTTTTAATGAATTTTTCAGAAGGCATTTGTTTTTAAGTAGGTAGACCTGTACATGTGGAAAATTAAAACTGTTTTAAGAAATTAGAATCAGACTCTCGGAAATATAACCGTCTTTTCTAAATTTGTGGGAAAAGTCATTAAATGGAGTCAGCTCTTTATGATCCCCTTGAATGGGTGCTGTAAGTCTGCCTTGTCAGCTAGGTTGTTCTGATATTAGAGCTAGTGGTCCTTTGCACATACTCATATTCAATTCAAGAGACAGGAAGAGTTCCACTATGTGCAAAGCAGAATGTTAATGCTAAGAACAGATACAAAGACAAAAACCCAACCAATGAGTTTACAAGCTGCATTTTATTAAGCAGTGGAGGATGAGTCAAAAGAACTTGGTTCTAGACCAGACTTTGCCCCTCACTACTGAAGCAACCTCAGGTATTGCACATAAGTCTTCTGGGTTTCATTTTTATTATCTATAAAATGAGGAACATTACACTCACCCTGCTTACCTACCAGAGAGAGCTACTGAAAATATTATCAATCAATAAGTGTGCGTTCAGCACTTTGTTTTAATCACTGGACAAAGTTCTAGAGACACATGGTCAAAAAATCAAACAGCATCTGCCCCCAAGGAGCTATCAGTCCATCGTGTAAGAACTGGGTGTGTGAATTACAGATGCTTGGCCTATAAGAGAATCCTTACTGGTAACAAATGCAATAGCTGTTTTTAAATATTTAAGTGCTAACCAGCGGAAAATCAATTAATCAGCAAGCATATGTTAACAACTTTCTATGTATCAGGCTCAGGACTGAACACTGGTGATACAAAAAAAAAGGACAAAAACAGTCCTTGCCCTCAAGGAGCTTATATACTAACGTAAAGAATCTCATTAACAATAATGTCTAATACAAATATATTATACATAAGATTATTATTAGCACTATAAGGGATTATTTATAAATAAGGTTATTATTAACACATTGAGATTTTCTCTGAGATCTAAATCAATTCAGTCAATCCACAAGTCTTTGTTAAAGATTGGCTATATGCCAGGCTCTTTGCTAGGCACTGAGGCTATGAGTGAAAGACTGAAGTGATGCTTGCTGAGTTTATATTTTAGTGAGAATGATAAACATATGTAAATAATATATACTATATATAAATGTATATATTAAGTGTATGTTACATGTATATATAATGTGTATTATATACAAAAATACATATTTATGTGTATACATAGGTATACATGCATGTAGCATAAATAAAAGTTAAGTAACTGAACATATAGAATATATATTTATATATGCATATATTATATCTGTATATATAAATATATGTATGTAATATATGTGTGTACATATATTTACACATGAGGATATGTTACATCTCTATATTGTAGTGTGTATGTATACATACATGTGTATACATACACACATTTGCACAATAGTTAAATCCAAGGTAGTTTACAAGGGACGATACTAATATTTGAGGGGGGCCAGGAAAGACTTCATTGTAATAGTGCAAAATATGTAATAGTTCAATAGGTTTGCCAATTGCTTTACAAATATTATATCATTTGCCCTTCAGAACATCTCTGGGAGGAAAGTGCTATTATCATCCCATTTTACAGATGAAGATCTAAGGAAGATAGAGTTTAAATGACTGGCCTAGGATCACCATCCTAGAAGGGATCGAATACCAGATTTGAACTCATTTCTTCCTTAGCTGTTTCACGAAGAGAGTGGGGTTTGAGGTACATCTTAAAGGAGGAAGGGTACTCTTTGTAATGGAAGTAAGAAGAAACTGCATTTCAGGTATGAGGGACAGCCAGCGTCTACACACAGAGATGAGAATTGAAGTTCCCTAAAGAAAGAACAGAGAAAAGGCCATTTCAGCTGGTTCACAGAATGTGGGAAGGGGAATAACGTTCACTGAGAGTAAAAAAGTAGGTTGGGGTAAGGTTGTATAGCTTTAGCACAGAATAGTTCCATTTTTGTCCCAAAGGCAACAGGAAGCAATTGGAATGATTGAGTTGGGATGTCACCATTCAGATATGAACTTTCACTATAATCTAGAAACTGTTGTCCTATATTACTTTGGAATATATCTTACATACCTTCATTATAGTTCACTTAGGCTAATTTCAAAATTAGTTGGAAAAGCCTAAGTATATTCAGGCTGGTAGTCAGGCGGCTAAGGTCTGGACGCGTGTTCATGCTATTAATAAGACAATGTTTAAAGAGCATATCACATTTAATCAAGTGTTTTCCTCCCATATATAAGGCGCATATTATTACTGCCCTTTTATGGCTGGGGAAACTGAGTCTCTGACAGGTTAAATAATGTATTATGGCATGTCTATATATATTTATATACATAAATAACTTATTCTTACATATTGTCAAGGCTAGACCTCAAACCCAAGCTTCCAGACTTTCTTTCAGTCCCCTCCTCTTTTTGTTATACCAAACTGCCTCCTCTGGCCCGTGAGGGGAGAACTGGATTCAGTTCAAACGTAGATTACAGATATCTGAATGGAGGTAAGAGACACCACATCGTCCCAGTCATCACCCCTCTTGCCTTCATGAAATAACCATTACTTTGTATTTATTTACGTTTACTTACTTGTGTATATGTTGTATACTTCTGGGTTATTGTTTTTTTAAAAGAATGTACAGGGAATTATTTTATTTTTTCATTTCCCCAGCGCTTAGGACATCACAGTCATTATATTTGTTTTTTTTCTGAGATTGGGTCTCTCTATCTCAGTAAATCTGGAAATTCAGCAACCACTCATAGATTAAACTGACCTCTGATGGCCAGAGGAGCTTTGGGCTGCTCAGTTTGTGAGTAGGGTCAACATTGTCTCACCTTAGGCAGCCTGGTGGTGTCCACACTCAGGGTTCCCCATATTGGTGCAGGACCTAGTACAGATGCCCAATCAACTCTGGAGCCCCTGGTATCAATCTGGCAGCCCCTACCTCCCCCTCTACAGGGATTATATGTAATGTGTTCCCACTTCTAGCCATCAAGATGCTTTAATAATCATCAGTTAATTGAATTATACAGAACTAACTACATTATGAGCAGATGATAGGAATAGTCTATTTTCACAGAGGGTAATATGAAGCTTGCATGGAAAGTTTACTTTGGAACATGCTATTCTATAGCTGTTGATTTGGAAAGAAAGTGAACAAGTAAACCCAAGGCTCTGCACCAGCCAGAATCCTCTCTGGGCCCTGCTGAAGAAAAGACAAACCCAGATGGAGAACGAATCTCCTTGTCAAGATTTCTTCAACTCCTGGTCTGAAGCCACACTGCTTTGAATCTCCTTCTAGCTATACTCATGGAGCTTGCCACCTTTTAATTTGTTGCATGACTTATAGTTCCCTGTAGCACCTTTTATCCCTTGGCAGGGCTCTACAACAATGATAAATGGGGCCCCATTTAGCCTAAATCTTTCAGATTCTGAGGGCGTGAGTTCTTGGCATCACACAGCTGTACTGAGCTTGGCAAATAGCTGTGGATGTGGTTGAGGGCTGTTGGAACTGATGGGACTAGTGAAGCAACTAGAAAAGGAAGTGTGTGTGTGTGTGTGTGTGTGTGTGTGTGTGTGTGTGTGTGTATGTACCTGATTTTTGGTGTTTAAGGTATGACTCTCTGAGTTCCCAATAAATGAATTCTAAGGACAAACAGAGAAAATACATCCGTTTTGAATTCAAGGAGCTGGTGATAGATGGTTTTAACAGAAATAAACACATTCAAATTAAATGACCTTTGTTTCATTTTAGCATCATGGTTTGTTTTTTTTTTTTACCCCCATTTGATTGATACTGTTACAGCATATTTTAAATGTTTTTTTAAATCACTAATTAACAAATGTTCCCCTGAATTCATTATTCGGACCCTATATAGTAAACTTTGTCCTAAAATGTTAGCCTTAAATAATTTATTCATTCAAAATGATATGAATCAGGTTCCTAACACAGATCTCAATTAAATATCAATAAAAAGGTGGTTATTCAGTAAAGTCCACAAGGAAAGGGGTATTATTGCTCAATTTTTTTTAATTACCAAGCTAAATTCTGTTGGGATCAATAAAAATCTCAGATCAGTATCTTTTGGTATCCAGAAATTGCTGAAAACTATGCAGGAAATACAATTGAGCCTCATCATCTGTGAGTGGATAGAGTCTATTTTAGCATGACCTCCTTCCCTTTCTTCACATGACCCCCCAAAACCTCAAAACGAGAAAAGAAGATATGTGAAATTTGTAATATTCATAATCATCAATATTGACCTCAGAAAACACATAACAAAGTGGACATGTATCTCTCTTCTCCTTGGAGGAGGGATATGGTGTGTACTTGTATGAATATTTGACACACACTTGAAGTCACAGTTGCTTCATGGGTTGGATTGTTTTCACATTATTGTTATTATTGCTGCTGCGGCTACTGTTGTTAAGCTATGAGGGAAGATTTGCCAGAGGTAGGAGATGGGGACTGAGGACATATCTGGAAATGATCACAATGCAAAAGCAAAAGGGATGAAAAAAACTTAAACAATAAAAGACAAGAGATGGGGAATATCAGTCCCATATTTGGTGGGTACCTGTTACATACTTAGCGCTATGCTAAATGCTATATGACATCTTTACCACCAAAGACCTACTCAGACTTCCAGAGGGGCTTTTCATTATATAGCCCATTAGGTACTAACCCAAGGCTGTAACTGTACCCTGGTCTCCCCATGTCTGAAACAGTATGTTCAGCTCTGAGTGCCAAAGTAAGGGCACTGATAAATTGGGAGTGTACCAAGGATAATCATCTACACTACAAAAGGAAGGGAGTCTGGAGTATAGCTCTGCATGAGAACTAAGAAGGGGGTACAGAGGGAGAGAGCCTTCCTGAGCTGAAAGAGTAAATGTCATACAAGAGAAGGCAAGAGAATGGTAGCTATGAAACAGTTAATTATCAGTCTTCCCCTGCTTTTCAATTCTGCCTTTGCCAGTTGAACCAGTAACATGAAAAGAACACTAGATTTAAAGTTGGAAGACCTTGGTTCAAATCCTGACTCCAGTTTTGGACAAAATAACTTCATATATCTGCTCCTCCATTCTTTCCTCTGAAAAGATTTGGAGAAGATTGTTCAGGTCCCTTTTCATTGCAGATTCTGGGAGCTTAAGTCTGGGATATATAGTCCCAGGTAGGTGCTGGTAGGTACTTTTCCCAGGTAGGAAAAGAAAATGAGAGGGAAATTCTAAAAAGCAGTATCAAGTAGAGAATTGAAGTTGGTGCCCACCTACTCTTTGTGGATCATTGATTATACATTGAGGCTGTATGCAAGGTGGACACTGCCTGCATTTAGGATTTCATTCTTCTATGTGTCTTTTCACATAAACTCGAATCTAAATTTAACAGTCCTCCATTTGAAATTTTATTAGTAGTTTCAAGTAATTAAAAATGAACACTTATCTAATAAAAACAGGTTTATTTAACCATTCTGAAACGAACCAGTATGCTATAGTACACCTATTCGGCAAATGAACCTCCAAATGTTTCTCAGCATCATCACAAGCCACTTTGGTGGTTCAACTACAGTCCAGGGATATTTTAAGAAGAAAGATTAATTTGGGATTTGGGGATTTGAGGAATTTGGAATCTTTAAATCTCAATCTCAAACTTATCAAGAAAACATTTCCAAGAATATATCATCAGACTCTTCATCATATTCAAGACTCAACTTAGGTACCACTTCCTATGTGAAGTGTTCCCTGATATGTCCAAATGTTAGTAGCACTATTTTCACCTCAAAATAACTTCACACACACACACACACACACACACACAAGTTGTACAGGATATTTCACATGAAAAAGACTGAGCATAAACAACAGATGCCGTAAAATATTGGAAGAGCTATTTTGAGTTGGTAGAATGGGACTTCTATTTAGATTTGGAGAACAGACCCAAGAACAATTCATAGCTGGAACAAAGATGCTTGATGCTGGGTGGGGCAGGGGAGTGATGGAATTTCTCAAATTTCCATTAACTCCCTTTGACCCACTGATATCACTACTATATCTAGTCTCCAAAGAGGTCAGAAAGAGGAAAAGAACTCATGTCAACAAAAAAGATTTTAAATGACTCATTGTGATGATAAAGAAATGCATTCTAGGGGGAGGAGCCAAGATGGCGGAGTAGAAAGACGCACATACACATAGCTCCAAACCCACAACCCACAGAACGGCTAGAGGGGACCAACTCATGGTGAATTCTGCACCCAGAGGCCACAGAATATTGGAGCGAGAGAGATTTCTGTTCTGGAGAGACCTGCAAACCTCTTGTGGGGGGTCCTTCACGCTGCGGACTGGGTGCCAGGACTGGGAGCAGAGGGCAGCCCTGCAGTGGCTGCGACACCATGAGGAAACGATCCGAGCGGGCTACGGGGACGGGATCTCCAACGGCCACACGGGTCCCTCCACCCACAGAGGGACCTGCAAACCTCTCGCAAAAGGTCCGTCGCGCTGCAGACGCGGAGCCCAGCCCAGACCTGCGGCGGCAGTGGCTCCGAGAGGTACAGATCCGAGCAGGCTTCAGGGATGGGATCTCCAGCGGTGGCACAAGCCCCTCCACCCACAGGTGACGGGGGTCGGTGAGAGAGTCTCTTTGGCGGGTCGAGAGGGGAGTGGGGTGCCCCCATGGCTCGGGCCCCCCGGGAGATAGAAGCTGAGAGGTGGCTGCAGACAGGGGCTCCCCAAGCGGGCGGGAGCCTGGATCCATTGTGGAAGGTCTGTACATAAACCCCCTGAGGGAACTGAGCCAGAGAGGTGGCCCTGCCCCGACCTGACCACCTGAACTTAATTCTCACACTGAATAGCAGCCCTGCCCCCGCCAAAAGCCCTAAGGCAGGAAGCAGCATTTGAATCTCAGTCCCCAAACGCTGGCTGGGAGGACCAGGAGGCGAGGTGGGTGTGAGGAGAATATTCAGAGGTCAAGTCACTGGCTGGGGAGAATGCCCAGAAAAGGCAAAAGAAATAAAACTATCGAAGGCTACTTTCTTGGAGAACAGACATTTCCTCCCTTCCTTTCTGATGAGGAAGAACAATGCTTACCATCAGGAAAAGACACAGAAATCAAGGATTCTGTGTCCCAGCCCACCCATTGGGATCAGGCCATGGAAGAGCTCAAAAAGAATTTTGAAAATCAAATTAGAGAGGTGGAGGAAAAACTGGGAAGAGAAATGAGAGGGATGAAAGAAAAGCATGAAAAGCAGATCAGCTCCCTGCTAAAGGAGAACCAAAAAAATGTTGAAGAAATTAACACTTTGAAAACTAGCCTAACTCAATTGGCAAAAGAAGTTCAAAAAGCCAATGAGGAGAAGAATGCTTTCAAAAGCAGAATTAGCCAAATGGAAAAAGAGATTCAAAAGCTCACTGAAGAAAATAGTTCTTTCAAAACTAGAATGGCACAGATGGACGCTAAGGACTTTGTGAGAAAGGCAGATATCACAGAACATAGCGAGAAGTTGGAAAAATGGAAGATAATGGGAAATATCTTATTGGAAAAACAACTGACCTGGAAAATAGATTGAGGAGAGACAATGTAAAAATTCTGGGATTACCTGAAAACCATGATCAAAAGAAGAGCCTAGACATCATCTTCCATGAAATTATCAAGGAAAACTGCCCTGAGATTCTAGAGCCAGAGGGCAAAATAAATACTCAAGGAATCCACAGAACACCGCTTGAAAGAGATCCAAAAAGAGAAACTCCTAGGAACATTGTGGCCAAATTCCAGAATTCCCAGGTGAAAGAGAAAATATTGCAAGCAGCTAGAAAGAAACAATTCAAGTATTGTGGAAATACAATCAGGATAACACAAGATCTAGCACCCTCTACATTAAGGGATCAAAGGGAATGGAATAGGATATTCCAGAAGTCAAAGGAACTAGGACTAAAACCAAGAATCACCTACTCAGCAAAACTGAGTATAATACTTCAGGAGAAAAAATGGTCTTTCGCTGAAATAGAGGATTTTCAAATTTTCTTGATGAAAAGACCAGAGCTAAAAAGAAAATTTGACTTTCTAACACAAGAATGAAGAGAACCATGAAAAGGGGAACAGCAAAGAGAAGTCATAAGGGACTTACTAAAGTTGAACTGTTTACATTCCTACATGGAAAGACAATATTTGTAACTCTTGAAACATTTCAGTATCTGGGTACTGGGTGGGAGTACACACACACACATGCACACACGCACACATACATAGAGACAGAGTGCACAGAGTGAATTGAAGAGGATGGGATCATATCTTAAAAAAAATGAAATCAAGCAGTGAGAGAGAAATATTGGGAGGAGAAAGGGAGAAATGGAATGGGGCAAATTATCTCTCATGAAAGAGGCAAGCAAAAGACTTATTAGTGGAGGGATAAAGAGGGGAGGTGAGAGAAAAACATGAGGTCTACTCTCCTCACATTCCACTAAAGGAAAGAATAAAATGCACACTCATTTTGATAGGAAAACCTATCTCACAATACAGGAGAGTGGGGGTCAAGGGCACAAGCAGGGTGGGGGGGAGGATAGAGGGGAGGGCATGGGGAGGAGAATGCAATCCGAGGTCGACACTCATGGGGAGGGTAAGGATCATAAGAGAATAGAAGTAATGGGGGACAGGATAGGATGGAGGGAAATATAGTTAGTCCTATACAACACAACTAATATGGAAATCATTTGCAAAACTACACAGATTTGGCCTATATTGAATTGCTTGTCTTCCACAGGGAAGGGGTGGAGAGGGAGGGAGCTAAAGAAGTTGGAACTCAAAGTGTTAAGATCAACTGTAATGTTCTTACCACTAGGAAATAAGAAATACAGGTTAAGGGGTAAAGAAAGCTATCTGTCCCTACAGGACAAAAGAGAAGACGGAGATAAGGGCAGAGAGGGAGGATAGAAGAGAGAGCAGATTGCTCACAGGGGCAATTAGAATGCTTGGGGTTGGGGGGGGAGGGGATAAAAGGGGAGAAAATTTGTAACCAAAAATTTTGTGAAAATAAATGTGAAAAGTTAAATTAAAAAAATTAAAAAAAATAAAAAAATTAAAAAAAAGAGTGTGAGAAAAAGGAACCTAACTCCTCTCAAAAAAAAAAAAAAAGAAATGCATTCTAAGGCAAGCATCCTTGAATTGGGGAACGGTTCAACAAATTGTGATATAGAAATTAATGAGATACTATTGTGCCATGAGAAATTATGAAGGTAATAGTTTCAGAGAAAGCTTATAATACTTATATGAACTGAAGCAGAATGAAGAGGACCAGGAGAACAATTTATACTATATAGAGAAAAAATAACTTTCAGAGTCTTAAGGACTTTGATCAATGTAATGGCCAACCACCAAATCAGGATTATGGAAAACCAGTGATGAAACATTGGTTTCTGGAACTGGTTACCCACATCCTGAAAAAGTAATTATACATGTGGGGTACATATTGATATATATTTTTAGATATAATGAACATAGAAATTGTCTTGCTTGACTACGCATATTCACTATAAAATTTTATGGGTTTTTTCATTTTTTATTGGGGGAAGTCGAGAATATTGATTTTTGTTGATTCAAATAAATAAAACAAAAATCAAAAACAAATCTCAGCTACCACAAAGTAAACTAGACTGGCAGGAAGAAAAGGGTTTCCCCTCTCAGAAGGATGCCCAGCAGAGGGCAGATAGCCACTGTTTGAGGATGCCGTAAGGACATTTCTGTTGATGTTGGGCTAGATGTTCTCTCAGGTCCCTTCCAACTTTGAAGTTCTATGATTCTCTTTGTAACATGCTAATTCTTGGACATTGCCTCTAGCTAGCTGGCCCAAGAAAGGGGGCCTTATGAAGAACATCTACAACTACCAACCTCAGACACATAACTCATTTTTGGTAAGTGGTACCAACAAATTCACTATATTAGGCAGTGGGATAATCTCATACTATTTGCCTCACAAGGCTATTATGTAAAAAAAAATCACTTTAACAAATTCATATATGTATGAGTCTCTGTTATTATTTTGTTTACTGGTTCATTACCAAGTCATGACTGCCTGGACTTAGTAAATTCCAGAATGTTATGATATATCAAAACACCAGTATAATAAACTTTGTAAAGTAAAATGGGATGTTGGCTGATTAACATATGCAACAAAATTATAATATGTTAGGATGAATTTATGAGATTTGTTCTTCTTTCTTTTGTAGGGTTCTCATAGAAATCCTCCCCTTGTTTTCTTTCTTTAAATGGGGCAGCAGGAGGTGCTGGAAAAAATATATTTTCTATTTTCCTGAAGGCAATGCTTATGTTACCTCAGGCTGTTTAGGCAAGTTGAAGTGAAAAGATGAACAATTATCCAGGGAAATTAAAGAACTCGAAGAGCTAATCCAAGTCAAAGTGATTGTAACTTATTTTTTTTTCTCAGAAGATAATGTTCCGATCTGAATTATCCAGAATTTTCATTCATTCATTCATTCATTCATTCATTCATTCATTTAGTAAATAGCTACTATGAGAGTGGGAAGAAGCAGAGGCAAAGTGACAATTTGGAGTCAGCAACCTAGCTAAATTCTCCCAACATCCTGTTCCAAAGAGTTTTAAAATAACTTCAGAATGAACTGCAGAGAGGCAGAGTACTCAAAAAGTGATGATACATTTTTTCCATCCTAGGACAACATAGGAGAGGAGTAGGAGAGGTCTGTGACACTGGGGTTGGGGCTGGCCTGGCATTTACATGGCTTAGAACCAGTGGCTTAGCAACAGCAGCAACTTTAGGAACTCCTCAGCCCAGAGACTGTCAGGGGGCAGACAATTCGTCAGAAGGAGACTACAGGAGACCTTTTGCTGGCACTGTGTGCAACTGGTGCTAACTGGTAACTCTATTGCCCATAAGTCTTTCTGGGTCATCGTTCCATGGCATAGAGAAGCAGTAGCACTTTTGGCTTCAGGAGAGCAGAGAACCTGGTTACCTTCCAGGAACAATAGGAGTATGGACACTTGAAGCTGCTAAGAAGAAAGGGCCATTCCTGGCTAAAAAACCAGAGGGCAGACCATGGGAGCAGTGACCATATCTCTCCCTAGAATATACCATTTTGGAAGCACAGAAAACTTAGAGACCCCCAGAACTAGCTCTGAACGCAACAGCATAAAAACACCTGAAGCTGGGGACAGTCCCCTTGGAAAGGGATAAGAGAAAGAGAGGACAGAGTAAGGGAGGCAGTGATCAGAGGCAAAATATACTTTTGAGGAGGAACAGGATGAAAAGAGAAAAGAATAAAGAGGAGAAAATAAGATGGAGTGAAATACATAGTTAATAATCATAATTATGAATGTGAATGGGGTGAACTCACCAATACAATGGAAGGAAATAGAAGAATGGATTAGAAACCAGAATATAACAATACGTTGTTTACAAAATACATACTTGAAACAGAAAAAATGCACACAGAATTAAAATCAAGGGCTGGAGCAAAATCGATCGAGCTTCAATTGAAGTAAAGTAAAGGAAGAAATAACAATCTGTTCTCAGACAAAGCAAAAGTAAAAATAGACCTATTCAAAAATATAGAGAAAACTATATTTTGATAAAAGGTACCATAGATAGTGAGACAGTATTACCTCATACTTCTTGGATAAAAATCTCTTTTCTCAAATATGAAAGGAACTGATTTAAAGAGCCATTCCCCAATTTATAAATTGTCAAGGAATATGAACAGACAGTTTTCAGAAGACATCAAAACTATCTATAGTCATATGAAAAAAATCTCTAAATTATTATTGATTGGAAAAATGAAAATTGAAACAACTTTGAGTTACCACATCATAATAAATGCTCAAAGAGGTGAGGAAAATATGAACTACTGGTAGAGTTGTGAACTGGTCCAATTCTAGAAAACAATCTGGAATTATGCCTAAAGAGCTATAAAACAATGTGTACCATTAATTCAGCAAAACAGTTAGGTCTTTACCCCAAAGAGATCAAACAAAAAGCTGAAAGACCTATATGTACAAAATATTGATAGCAACTCTTTTTGTGACAGCAAAGAAATAGAATGGGAGGAGATGCCCATCAGGTGAGTAATGGCTGAATACATTGTAGCAAATGATTGTGACAAAATACTATTGTACCATATGAAATGACAAGGGGAATGGTTTCAGAAAAAAATGGACAGGGGGAATCTGTATTAACTGATGCAAAAAAGAAGTGCTGAGATCCAGGAGATCGTTGTATATGATGACAACAACATTGTGATGATAATCAACTGTGAAAGACTTAGCTACTCTGATAAATACAATGATCCAAGAAAATGCCAAAGGACTCCTGATAAAAAAATGCTATTCACCGCCAAAGAAATAACTGATGAATTCCTCCTGTAAATTGAAGTATAGTTCTCTCACTTTATTTTCCTTGCTTTTTTTGCAAGATATGGCTAATATAGAAATATGTTTTTCATGATTTCACATGTATAATTGGTATCAGATTGCTTGGCTTCTCAGTGAGTGTTGGAAGGGTGTGAGGGAGGGAGAGGATTTGGAATTCAAATAAAAAAGAATGTTAAGAATAAATAATAATTGTGTTTTTTTAACAGAAAAAAGTAAGCTGCTACTGTGTCAGCATGATGTTGGCACTAGGGAAACAAAAATATAACCAAAATAATAAAGAAGATTATACAAATTACATATATAGCTATAGGGAGAGAGAAAAGGTCCTAAGAGTTGACAAAGAATAAGAAAAAAAAGTTTTCTATCAGAGGAAACCCTTAAGCTGAGCATCCAAGGAAACCAGGGATGCCAACAGGCAGAAGTAATGAGAGAGTACATTATAGGCACTGGATAAAGCCTAGGAAAAGGCATGGAGAATGGAGATGGAGTGCATTACGTGAGAAATATGGAGAAGTTTAGTGTGGCTGGACCATGGAATATATAAGTGTATAAATAAACTGGCAAATTAAATTGGACCCTAGTTGAGAAGAGCTTTAAATATGGAAGGGTGATATATTTTATCCTAATCAAAACAGATTTGCAGAGGGTCTTTGATAAAATAAAAATTAAATAGCAACAAACTATGAATGCAGAAAACCTGAAAAATATAAGATGTGACATTTTCTTGTACTTAGAAATATTTTCCTCAAGAGGAAGCCATTTGCAGTGACAGAAGGATGGAATTCCACTGAATTTGTTGCCATAAAGGACTTGGCTTTTGGTAACAAAGCCCAATATTATCAGAAGAGAGAAATCAAATCACTGAGATTCATACTGAGCCTCCTAGGGCTTGAAGGGCCTTGGAGAGGTCATTCAATCCATCTCCCAAACTTAAGGTAGCAGCAAGCCTTAAAGCACCTAGACAGATAAGATGTTATCCTCTCATTTAAGATCTGCAGGGGAGATTTCACAAGAAACCCCTTAAGCCCTTCTGGTGACTTTAACAACTCTCACAATCAGAAAACTTTTCCCCCCCAATATTACCTAAATTCCCAATGCTACCATTTAACCAGTGTGAAGTTTATTATAGAAATTAAATAACTAGCAGAGGAGGAAATTAACTTTCCCATAAGCATTCTCAATGTTGAATTTTCCAGGAGTGTTCTCATTTCCCCATGGAGAAGAAATGGTACACTAGTGTTGAACAGCTCCCCGCCCCCCACCCCAAGATTTTCAACAATATATTCCATTCACCAATGACTAATTAAGAATCCATTGTGCACAAGATACTGTGTTCTCTGCTGGGGGAGCAGTAAAATAGGACAATGGCACTGTCCTAAAGGCCAACATTACAGAGAAATGAAAGACATATGAAGTAAACTATGATTAAAAAAACAAAAACTTGCGATACTTGAGAGTGATTTTAGGTAGCCATAGGAGATATTGACAAGGTTTCATCTAAATGCAAACTCACACAGTCTTGGAGTTGGAGAGGATCTCTGCTTCTAGTTCTCACTAAAAAGCCCCTCTTTTGTCATAGCTGGCAAAAATTTACTCAAGCAACTTTACTGTTGCTTGAAAATCTCATTGAATTTGACAGAAACACACTGCCTCTTAAAAGTCCATTCTCATGAGCTGATCACACCTCTTCACCATGACCTCCTTTTGTCCTGCCACTATACTCTCTAATACAAAACTTCAGAACTTAGCCCTAACACTGTTGTCCTGAATGACAGATAAGAGCCTTCTCTATTAACTAATCCTATATCCAACCAATCTTCACACTGGCCATCTTCTATTTTGCCGCCATGCTTCCACTGCCCTTTCTAAGTTTTTGCCTGGGAAGCTGAATCAAGTCATTGCTACAAGCCTTGTCAATATACCTACCTTAAACCACTCTCAAGTATCACAGGTTTATTTTTTGTTTTTTTTAATCGTAGTTTACTTTGCTTACCTTTCATTTCCCTGTAATATCGGACTTTAGGACAATGTCCTTGTCTTATCTTACTGCTCCCTGAGCAACGAACACAGTATCTTGGGCAAAATGGACTCTTAATAAGTCATTTTAGAACGGAATATATTGTTGAAAAATGGGGGGGGGGGGGCAGGGAGGTACAACCATCATCCATCTATACGTGCCCTCCTTTTAGAATGCAGGGACTCTTACTTTTACATTTGTATAGATCACACAATTGTGTGCACAATTTCAAGCACATAAGAGATATTTAATAAAATATTGTAATTTTCACTCATTCATTCCAATTTCACACAGTTATAATTGTTAGAAAGTTTCATTCCCTGCCCCCCCTTCCCTCAAACCTAAATTTATTTTTCCACAATTCCTTGGTTTTTTTCTCTCTGGGGCCAAGCAGTGTAAGACATTCCTCTTTCATGGAATATCCCTTCAAATATTCAAAGAGCAAGTTTTGTTTTATCTTCATTTAAAATTCTACACTCTAACATAGTGTTATATAATTTGTTAAGAAAATAGTTTGAAATAATTTGAATATAGTTTTTAAAATAGCTTGAAAATAATTTGCTGAACCAAATGTATGGGAGAAGTGGCATTTGAGTTCGGCTTTAAAAGGATGAGTAGGAGTTCAACATGCAGAGAAGAGGAGAAAGCATTCCAAGTATAGGTATCCCAGTGTGCAAAGAGGCACGGTACAAGTGATATACAGAGTGTGCATGGCCACGAAAGTTGTGCACTATGACTGGAGAATAATGTATTGTGAAGAAAGTGGAAGGAAATAAAACTGGGGATGTAGAGTGGTTCAGGAACACAAAGGGTATGGAACACTTGGCTCACTAGGCAATAGAGAGCCGCTAAAATTTTTAAATAGACGAGTAAAATGATCAAATATATGGAAACAAGAGAACGGTCATCACTGGCACAAAGAATTAGAATATGAAGAATGGATGAAAGCAGGAAAGGCAAGGAAAGCCCTGAAGGGATGAAAATCCAAAGATGGGAAAAAAGAAAAAAATCTTTATTTACAATCTTGTCCTAGATTGTTCTTGGACATCAGTCTTTGTTTAGTTTCCCCAAAACCCTGTTAATTCATGCTAAGATTGTAGACTTCTAAAAATTTTTTTTTCTTATGTTCTGGATGTATACTCATCTAGTCAGGTCTGTTCTACCTTCTATTTGTATAAATTATTTTTGAACCTAATTATTAGACTTTATTTTTATCCTTAGAGAATTTCATCCCTAATAGATTGAGTTAAATATTCTATTTTGTCAAAATCATTTTGGATCTTGACTGCGATCCAATGAGTTAGCCAACTCTTCTAAGCCTATATCGAATTATAAATGTGCCTGTTTTCTTCCACAACAGAATGTAAACTCCTTGAAGGAATGGACTACTTCATTTTTATTTTTGTATCTTTGACCCAGAAAAGTGTCTGGCATAGAATAGGTTCTTAGCAGATGCTTCTTGATTGATTAAATCCCTAAGGATGATTTCATAAGTTACTCTTAAAAGGACTTTTTCCCACAAAAAGTTGCCAGATCATTTTAATAAATTAGAGGATCTATAAAGTTCCTCCTAGCTCTGAAATTTTTCAAGTCTGTTGAACATATCTTTTTATAGGGACTCTAGTAAGAGATCCTTTTAGAATGATTTCAATGGCACGTCCCTAAAAATGCACGCTTTGGTACATAGACATTTAGATGGAACCAATATTACTGCTGTGAACTTCTTATGATTCTACTGCATTTGACATTTGCAAAGTGTCCTGATCCATACGTGAATGTCAATGCTGGAAATGGAGTGAACGTGCACTCATTTATCACTCATAATCCCATACAATTGTGGGCAGAGGATAAACTCTTAACAAGAACATCCAAGGAGTGTTTCACACTAAAATGTATTGGAGAAAATTTAGTGAACAAAGAGAACACTGGTTGGAAAAAAATATGTTGTAGTTTATACACATTCTTCAATTTCTCTACCATGGCAAGACAAAGGGTGAACAAGGTATAAACTTTCCTGGATTTTATTTTAAAAAAGATGCAAATGCATGCACATTCCAAATTAATCATCAGTTCTGGAGTGACTTATGTAATGCACTTGAATTCCTTCTTCTGTAGTTTTATCACAGGTTGGCAGAATTATTTCATCATTGTTGTTTAAAATGACCCTGCTTAGGATCTCCCAACTTTCTTCTTTCTACTCACAAAGAAGAAAATAATATTTGGGAATTTATCTAGGCTAGCAATGTATTTACACAAGGAACTTTTTGTAGGTCATTCAAACACATCCCAAATAATGAAAAATATTGTAATTCAAAATCATTTGCATGTACAAATTACCAATCTACTATATCTACAAAAATTCTATTTGCATGCATATATCAAGGTCTAGTTGGAAATCCACATATTTTGCCCCGAGCTGATACCATTTTCAATACCTTTCCTCTATAATTTGTAATGATTTCTTTTCCCAGCTATACATGCACTGGTGAAATCATTACACACCTTTCTGAGTCAACAACAGTATGTAGACCACTATACACAAAAATCTCTACCTTAGCCTAGACAACCCTGATATTTTCTCTCTTGTAAGTAAAACCAGAGCTTTGGGGCAGGTCTGATAACAAAGTGGTACACATCATACATCTACTGAAAGGAATTTGAAAACTTGCTCTGAGAAATATCCCATGAATTATTAAAGAATTCAAGCTCTTCTGGTGGTAGGACAAGGCAGGACACTATATTACACACTCAATTTTTGCCCTGCCCACATAGACTGATTCTTGATTTTTACACCCACTTTCATGTTCATACCCAATGGGCTTTCCCTACCACAACTGAAGCAGAGGTTTTCTCCTCTGCCCAGGTCCCAAGTCTGGGCACAACATTGAAGGTTAGTTTTACATCTTCTTTCCTCAGAGCAATCTCTGTCCCAAAGATGCATGTAAATCTCTAGACTCATTCAATCCCAAATAGGAGATTACTTGTCCTCCTGCCCTCAGAAAGTAACATTCTCAACTCAGAATTTTTCTTGCTAATTGGCTATTCTAGCGATAGGGAAGGTATGAGTCTTCTAAATGGGATGAATTTTGGAATTTTTTGAAGTGAGTTAAAGAGGGAGGGAAGATATCATTGAGTAAAATATGTTATCCAATGTATACATTGTTTACCCAGTTCTTCATGCCATGGGTGTTTCTGATGAAAGGCTTACCAAATTTCAAGAAAAATGCATTTTAATTTATAAATTGAGATTAATTATTTTAAACATAAATAGTTAAAAATGAGTTTAATCCATGGAAACATAGATTTAGAGCTGAAAGAAAATTAACAAATGAACATTTTACAGATGGGGAAATTTAGAGCCAAAAAAGATCAGCTTGCCCCAAATCATGTGGGTTAATAGAGAGTTTATATTGATGTTCTTGTTCATTGTTGAGATTAAAATAAAATATTTTTAAAAATAAAGAAATATAATATCACAAATCTAGAATGAGCATGGGCCTTAGTGAACCATCTAGTCCAAGCCCTTCACATAGAGATGAAGAAACTAGGAAGATCTAGTGACTTGCCCAAAATTACAGATGTAATAATTATCTTGATTGGATTTGAACCTAGGTCCTTGACTACAGAATCAGCATTCTTTTTCTTTGACAAAGCTGTTTCCCAGCACTCTGGAATGAATTTACCAAGAATGAGAGCAAAAAGACAGAAGCCAACACTGTTTGATTATCATCTCAAGGACCTGGATTCATTTAAATATACATATGCATGTACACACATATGCACACATATATGTGTATATGTGTATGAATGAAGTGAATGAGTTCTGTCAGCAGAGAAATGTACCTAGACCACTCACAGATGCTGGGCAGTAAGTCAAGTTCTTTGAGATGCATTGAAACAAGAAAATGTTGGCTCCTCCAACCTTTTGAAATGACCTCGCTTTCCCCACATGGTCAAAATATACAGAACTAGCCAATGTTAGCCTTCTGATGCTCCAAATAAAGACTGCAAAAAAAAAAAAAAAAATTCCTCTCAATTAAACATGCTTGATTAGAAAACTATACCTATAAATGTCTTTCTTATGTTACAAATATACATGCACTTAATTACCTTTTGGGATTCTGAATTTTTTCATTATGCACATAATAAACTTTGTTGTTTGTTCATTTTCTTAGTTCTCTAATTTAAGCCCCAAATTACCGGGTAATCCCTATGCATATTGGGTTTAAATATGAAATACATTAAACAGGCATAAATATTTTATACAAATAAAATGCAAATGCATACTTATTGTTATCTCACATAAGCTAAATAGGCTGATGAAGATGCCCAGGAAACAAAATGGGAAATTGGCTTGATCCACTGCTAATTTCCGGATGGCCTGAAACCTGAAGGTTTTATGATGATGACTGATTTAGGTAAATTAATAGATTAATCTCAACCCTCAAGGGTTCTGGTCTAGTTTTCTGCATAAGGGCATATGGAGGGATGACTTCCAGCTGTCTACCACTACATGTAGACTCAATAGGTGAGGGAGTCTATGGAAGAACCGGGAAGGTAGTCAATGCTGACAATGACAAGCACTTTAATACAGCATGTTGAAGGGAAGATTATGTGATTAAATTAAAGATTTTTCAAGAGAAAACAAATGGCAAGGCAGAGGCATACGCAAGTAACACCCCTATCCTTAAATAAGAGTCATAGTCTAAAATAGGGCAATGAATGACAAGAAAGGGATACAAACAGGAATATTGTCAAATAGGTTCTGGCATGTTGACATTCACTATATTATGTGGGAAAGAGCTCTTGGCTTAAGATCAAATGACTGAGGGTTAAACCCTGGTTCTGCCAGTTACTACCTCTGTGACCTCAGGCAAACCAATTAGCATTCTCTGACTTAGTTTTCTTGTTGTAGAATACTGTAGGGAGGGATGGAACCAGATGATCTTCCAAGTCCCTTCCATTTCAAGCTCTGAAGTCCAGTGGTCTTCAGACCATAGACAGGTTTGCACTCAGAGGTTGTTCCTAGGAACTGGTGCATCATGACAAAGAGATGAAGTCAGAAATACTGATTCAGCACTTCAATGGATAAGATCCTTAGGTGTGACTTCACTGAATGAAAGCAAAGCCGGCAAAAAAGCCTCCCTCACACCTTTCCCTCCAAAAGGCCAGGGCCTCTTAGCCAGGTCCCTCTGATTCCATGTAATTTCATTCTAATCAACAAGGAGCTATTGAGTCTCTAAAAAGGCAGGAGACATCAAGGGGCTCACATCCTATTGGGAGAAAACAGCAAATGAGGCAATTTTGGTAGGGATGGGACCCACCTCTGATATCCCAATCAGGGAAGCATCAAACAGCAAAGTTGCATGGGAGATGCAAGGATCTTGGCAGAGTCGAGATGTGAGAGGGCACGATAGGCAAGATAAGGGCATGTGACTACAGGGAAAGACAGCTTTTTAAGCAAACTCCCCCCTCCAAAGTAGTGGTTTTTCCAGACTAAACAACTGGGTTTTCCTAAGCTCAGATCTCCCTAAGCAAAGCAAACCCTACATCAAATGAATCCTTTCACCTCTAGCCCTTAATAGAGCTATCTATTAGAGCACTTAAAATATTGTTGTTGGCATGCATGGCTTTTCTCTTCTACTAAAATATTAGTTTCCTGGAGCAATGATCTCCAAACTTTGATCAAGCACTGCTATCTATAAAAAAATTGTAAATTATACATTGTGCTAATACTCCATGTAAATTATAAAACAATAAAAATGAAATAAATATTTTAAAATATTTTATTTATTAATGATATAAAATATTTTGCTGTCACTAAAGTATTAACAATAATAATTGTTTCTTTGAAAATAACATGATTGAATGTGCTCCTTTGTTTTTTGAGAGCATTAGTTTAACCTTTTAGGAAACAGAAAGACATTCTCAGTACGCTACAAGCAAATGAATGAATGAATCTATTACTATCAGTCTTCTATAATGGGGAACTCTCAATCTACTTTCAGGATATATGGTATAACATGCATGCTACATGACCATCTGACACATAGTTTAAGTAAGTGCATCAGGTTAAGTTCATATATTAAATATTTGTAAAGATTTTTAGTTTTCAAATTATTTTCATGAGAAATTATGACATTTTTCTTGCCATTTTATAAATGCATGCAAGTATTGATGATATATTCTTGGATATTCATAGGCAGCACCTGATTTGCTATAAATAAACCCTAGAGGCTAGATGGAACCAGTATCTTATCTTTTCCAGGTGGGGAGCAGAGGGTTTTTGGGAAACTTTCTAGTTACTTAGGAAAATCAGGTTATTAGAATTGCAAGACAGAAAAAATGATGTATTAGAATGAGCCTCATTAATTTATTAATTATTGACTGAAATATTGAGACATTAAACATAGGAGGACATGAATTTGGGGAGTGCTTTTTCTGGAGTACTACCTTGATGTGCCTATACTTTTTAACTCACCCGTAAGTAATAAGATATATAATTGTTCAGATTTTTTTTTCCTTTAGGAAATCATGCTATCCAGCCAGATCTCAAAACATTCCTCTACAATTTTGTTAATTGTTCAGATTCCAAACTTTTTCAGTTACAGAAAGTTTTGCAGCAACATCTTTCTTTTGGGCCACCTTCTTTTCTTTGTCGGATTTGGGGTCCTGAGACATCTGAGCTGTTGGAGTGTTATCTTCCTCTTTTATAGGAGTATCTAAGTTTAGCAGCAAGCAGCTCTAGTTTTCCACCCAAATGTCCACAGTTGGCAGCAATAGGCATGGGGAGGTGGGATTTTCTGACAAGTCTCCAAAGAATATGGCCTGATTCCATCTCTAGTGCTGGCAATATCTAAGCTCACATCAGAGACTAGTCTCAAGGACCATCTCTCATTTACACCCAGCTCGCTGGAGAAAATGTGGTGTAGACAAGAAGCATGTTCGAAAAAGAAAGAGTCAAATGACTTGCCTTCAAATCCCTTCTCAGATAATACTAATTATGTGCCCTTTGGCAAATCAATTCACCTTTCCAGGACTCAGTGTCTTCCTCTATAATAGGAAGAAGTTGAATAAGATGGACCCTAAGATCCTCTCCATCTCTAGATCTTGGATTGGATAATTTTTTATTTTCATTGCATTTATCTGTGGGCCCACTAGAATGGCTGTAACCTGGATTAGCTCTGCAATCACATTTACCAAGAATCATAAAGACAATTCTGGATGGGCTAGAGTCAATGACACATACAGTCCAAGGAAGGCTGACAAATATTTTAGAAGAGGAAACTTTAGTAACACTGTTTTTCTTCCACCAAATGAAATTTTTGAGAGTCACCTGAAGAGCTAAAAAAGACAATGAAATCTCTTTCCTTTGGGGAATTTTTACCTTCACTTTCTCCCTCTGTTTCAATATCCTGATGTTCTGGCCAGCTAAAGACAATCTTTATTTTGTAATAATTGCCTTCCTGCAAACTTTGATCTAGCTTGTTTGGGTGTCATATTATTTCTTGCATATAACAGTTTGTCTCTCGTTTTTGCACTTATGCAAGGGTTATCTCCCATGTCTGGCATGCACTCTTTTCTCAGGTCTGCCCTGTTTTGTTTTCCTTCAAGGCTTACCTCAGATTCTACCTTGTACACAAATCCTTTCCTGATCCCACCGATGCTAATACCTTTTAACCCAAATTATCTTGAACTTTTTTTGCAGCTATCAGTATATCCAGATCTCCAGGAAGAATACAAGATCCTTAAATACAAGGACTGTTTTTCTTTTTTCTTTTCTGTCCTCAGGAGTGAGCTCAGTGCATGGGATGTAATAAATAATCAATAAATAATAACTAATTTTGATATACAACCTTACATTTTGCAAAAATCACATAATTTATCTCATTTCTTCTAAAAACCAAACAAAATTATGAATTAGGAACTGTTATCATGCCCATTTCAAAGATGAAGAAACTGGGGGTAACAGAATGATTGAGGCTGGTTCGAACTAATGCTTACTAGTGACCTAACTATCACCATCCATTAGCCCACTGCATGTATGTACCTGGCCTGGATGCTCTTAGTAAACTACCTGATTTGGCCCATGCGTAAGGACATGCTGAAAAATATTCAACCAACTCTCAAAAAGCAATGTACTAGGTAGCATAGTGGATAGAATTCTGGCTTGAAGTCAGGAAGACGAATCTTCCCAAGTTCAAATCTGACCACAGTCACTTGCTAGCTGGGTAACTCTGGTTAAGTCACTTAACCATATTTGCCTTAATTCCTCAGCTGCCACATAATCTGGAGAAGGGAATGACAGATTATTCTACTATTTTTGCCAAGAAAACCCCAAATGTAATCATGAAGACTCAGGCATGACTAGAAAATGACTGTAAAACAACATGAAACACTTTTAAGTCTCATCTGCATTTTTAGCATTTTCTCCATCACTTTCTTAAATCTAGACAATAAAAGAAATAAAACAAGCACTGTTTTGTAATGTTTTTGGATTTCTCAGTGAAAATGCTTATGATGAAAACTTTGCAATGAACTCTTGTGAGCTAACAGCTGCTTGTGTGCCGCCCCACCTCCCCCCTCATTGTCTGTCTCCAGGGACTCTGCCAGTCACAATATCAACCTCACACACCCTCTATCATAGCTTCCCAATGATGGGGAAGGATATGGTAGCAGCCTCAGAAGGAACAGATAAAAATCAAGGGGTTGCAAAAACTGAAGAAAAGAAGAAAATTTTGAAGAAAAAGACAATGATTGCACATGTTTCATCTGTTGTGTAACAGAGTTAAAGTCATGGTGCTTACATTATTTTCCACATAAACACAAAACATTCAAGTTATAACTGATCAATGGTCAAGTCCGCCAACAGATATTAACAAACAAATGTTGGCAGGCAAGCCAGTCACACGTTTCTTGGAAATCCAGCAGGAATATGCATGTGCAATGACTTGTTTACAATATGATACTATATGGTTACATGATATAATATTGCATCATCAAAATTTCAATGCAAAAAATATCCAAAATTTACAATAAACTATTAAATTTAAGATGCATCATTATATATATATATATATGTAAATGAAATTTTCAAGTTTTAAAATGTTAAAGAAAATAGATTTCCAGGGGTCTGCTGAGTATTTTTTTTTTTTTGAAAGGGAGTAGTAGGCCAAATAAGCGTGGGAACCTCTGATCTACATCAATCTAGCATCCTAGCTCTTGGAAGAAAGAGGAAAGTGACTAAAATTCTAACTAGGAGTCGCACTGGACTGTTTTTTCACTGCCATTCCCTTGACCTTGAAATCCATTCTATGCCTTTTGACCTTGAAACTTTACTCCCCTCTATCTCTTACACTGGTTGTCATACCTGAACCAGGTGCCAGCTCTGATCTGGATCAACACACCTTGCTGAATTACAGTAGCCCTGAAAGAATTATCACCTCTTCCCTAGCTATCTCCAAAGCCATGCTGCCTCACCCTTGGAGGAATACCAAAAACAAGAGAACCTGAAGCCTGCCTCTCTCCTGAGGTAGTGATTTAGATGGAGTGGCCTCTACTATGAAGTAGTTGTACTGGAATTTGTTTCCCTCCTACTAATTATCTAAAGAATCCCCTGGGGATCATTTTCCACTCCCCATGTACACCCTTTGGAGAACACCATCCAAAGGGCAGAAATGGACATAGTGGATAGACCATTAGATTTGAAATCAGAAATACCTAATGTCAAGTCTTGCTTCAAAGACTCACTAACTATATGACTCTAGGCAATTCACTTTGTTTCTCTCAGATAGTATTTGTAAAGTATTAGAACAGTGCCTAACATATAATAAGTGCTTAATAAATGCTACTTCCCTTCCCCATCCTCCAGTATCCCCACCTATAAGATAGAAATGATAATAGCATTACTTCATAGGGCTGTTGTGAGGATCAAATGAGATAATATATATAAAATGCCTTATAAATTTTAAAGCCATATATATAAATGCTAGTCATTATTTTTATTATTGGATGACAGGGATCCTATTTAAATTGCCTTTTATCTCCCATAATGCCTGACACCTCGTTAGGCATATAGGCATAGGTCTTCCTGACAAATAGTGCCTAGATAAACTGATCCATCAGTCCCAAAATAACCTTGGCCTTATTAATTAGAGCTAATCAGCTCAGTTTACTAGAGTTATGGTGCTGACGGCCTCAAGATCATGACCTGAATTGGTTACATGTATAAACTATAACCCATCAGGGTGCTCTCTCAAATCTACCTGCATTGTTTTTCCTTAAACCATGCCAAAGCCAATCTATCACGGCCGAAGGAGGAACCCAGTCACCCCCTCTACATACATGTGCACGAGTAACATTTTCATAAGGAGAAAAGCCCCATCCTCAGTTATGCAGGTGACTGATTCCAGTGGTAGCAGAGATAGAGGGGGAATACAGAATATATTAGCCCCATTTCTCTGATTTAGACCTGAAAGTCAAAAGGCATATCTAGCCTGTATTCCAGGGACTACAGCCCCTTTATCAGCTTACTAGTAAGGCAGAGGAAGCCAACTTTCTTTCAGGGACATTTTTTTCTCCTCTTCTCCAGAAACTTAAAGGATGAACAGAAGAGCCAAAGCACCAGTTCGTACAAGTAAAATATTTCAGTCGTGTTTTGGCAAGCTAGAAATATTTTAAAATTTTTTCTTAGGATTTTATGATTTATATCAAATTGCTTGTCTTTTCAATGAAGGGGAAGGAGAGAGGGAAAAATTAGGAACTCAAAAATTTTTTTAAAGGAATGCTAAAAATGTTTTACATATAATTTGGAAAGATAAAATATTAAATTAAATAAAGTATGATCCATTAAAAAAGAAAGAATTTTATGGTTGGAAGGCATTTTAGTGGCTAACTATTTCAGCATATGTCCCCAAAAGTATCCACCCACAGTTAGGTGGAATATGGGGGAAAGGGATAGAATTTTATTTTGTGATAGAGGGGCAATACTGCCTTCTGAGGTGACTCCTTCTAATTTGGAAGAGCTGTCATTGCACGTATTTTTTCCCCATGAGATCAAGGCAAAATGTGTACTTTTACCAAGGTCTGTACATTGCTCCTACTTTGTTTGAGGTCAGACGGATCACACTGAATGCTTCTCTTCCCCAAAACTGTCCTTCAAACAATTCAAAATTGGTATCACAGTGCCCTTCCTTCCCTAAGTCTTTCAGTTTCCAAGTGAAATATCAGATGAGTAAAGATGGGCAGGGATAAGGAAAAAATTAAGAGTAAAGTGAAAAAAATCCTCAAAGGCAATTTGAACTAGTGAGTGGATTGAACCACATTCTGTGTGTTGATTTTGAAAAGAAAGGAAAGTTCTTTTGGAAGAAATTTAATAGGAAAGGAGAGGGACAGGCAGGGGCAGTGAGAGGAAAGACTCTTTAATTTAAAATAAAATATCTAAATGCATTCATAGAAAAGATATCTAATGCAAACCTAAAGATTCACTTGTCAAACCTAAGGTGAATCCCTTTGAAGTTCTGACTTAATATGTGAAGTTGTGAGGCTAGTACAGTGGGTGGAAAGCTGAGCCTGAAGTCAGGGAGGTCTGAGATAAGATCGAGACTCAGAAAATTTCTAGTTATAAGACCCTGGTCAAGCCACTTAACTTCTGTCTGCCTCAGGTTCCTCATATGTAAAATGTGGATAATAATATCTACCTCATAGGGTTTTTGTGAAGATAAAATGAAATATTGGTAAAAGCTCTCCATAAAAATCAAGTTGGTACACACACACACACTCCTTCGTTCCTTCGTTCCTTCATTCCTTCCTTTCTTCCTCCCATCCTTCCTTCCTATCTTTCTTTTTCATTCTTTCTTTCTCTTCTCTGATATCATGGTCCTCTTCGAGAACAAAAGATACACAGCAGCAGCAGCACACACACATACACACATATGCACATATATATACATAACACATATTTACACATATACAAATTCGCATATATGTGTGTTAGATATTATGGTTATTACTATTATTTCATTGAAATTAAGCATTTGCCACTGGTCATTACTGATATAGTTGCTGAGATCACTGGGTCATAGATTCAGAGTTTATAAGGACTTTCTCACCAATTCCTAATTGATGTACTATTCTCAAATGACATAAATTCATAGGAACATAGATTTATGACTGACATGGAGTTAAGGGGTCATATAGTCAAAGAGCTTCATGTAAGAGATGAGGAAAATTAAGATCAGAGAAGGTAAATGATTTAGCCAAGGTCCTGGAGATTATAAATAGTAGAGCCAGGATTTGAATCCAGATCTTATGACTTCTAAATCCAGAATTTCTCCCTATCCTCAACAAATTAAAGAACTGAATTCCAGGTACCCATAAAGAGACTATAAATTCCCTGAGAAGACAGACATCCACTGTTTTGGGAGGAAAAAAATAAGAAATTCTTTGTGGAAATTGTTCATAATGCTTTTCTATATTAAAGAACAGAAAGTAATTTGAAACATTTATATTTCTACAGTTGGATGGCATCATTTGTTTTTTAGAGAGGTTGGGAAGGTTGGGGCAGAGGTCGTAGAGGAATATTAAATGATAAAATATTCTGTAATTCATTCTCTCTAATAAATAAGATTCTTGACCATAACCAAATCCATTTCTCCCACACACTGTCTCCAATGCTGCTAATCTCCTCTCCGTTCTGTCACAGTGACTTGCTGTAATAGTTAACCATAAAACAAATGCATTATGGAAATACTTCCTCTGGCTCCAAACTGCCAAGAAAGATCTCACTGTGTATCCTAGAGGTATAGTTCCAGGGGCAAATAGAAACTTTATTTTTAAAGCATATATTTCACATTTTAAAACTGTAACTGTAATAAAATGCAGATAGCAAATAAAAAGTGTTAGCACTGAGATTCAGGGATCTGTGATTTGAGAAAAACTGTTAATAAGACAATTCTCTCTCAGTGAATACTAACCTAAACAGTACCCAGAATTCATTTTCCCAATGTCTTGGATTTAAAGTTTCTGATTTTATTGTTGTTAATGGTATTTTATACATGGTCATTTCCCTAATATGGGATTGAAAAGTGTTGTCTTTGTGGTACATGTTATCAGTGAAACAAAAGCTTATGGAATGGTTATGAACAAATCAATTAACATCTCAGCTCCTCAGTTTTCTTCTCTATAAAATGGGGATAATCAACAACTATATATGAAATGCACATTATTTGCTAGGCACTAAATTAGGTCCTAGGGATAGAAAGAATGGCACAGAAACAAACAAAAAACCAACCTTGTCTGACCAATCTCCTTGATCTCTTTACAAGGAAAAAATGAGATTAGGTAAAAAGTTTTGCAAACTTTAAAACACTATTTGTGTTAGTTATAAAGCATATATGTCAATTGAGCAACTGCTATTATTATTCAGTACTAATACTCAATAAGTCAGTGTTTTCAACATAGATGCTCCTTCCAAATATGGATATCAGTCCCTTCCCTTCCCAGGTACTATCATCCATGTTCTCCCATAAATCCATCACAAGGAGTCCAAGCAATATGCAGGACTTTCTCTCAACTGTCTTGATATTATTAGCATACTCCTGTCTACTCATTAACTCTTGTTCTCACCAATTGATCAGCCCACCTTCTTCTGTCATCTATTTCTGTAATGACATCCTTTACTCTAGTTCTTATTCATGGTACCTTGTTGGTTGTCATTCAACCCACTCACATCCACCATGTGTTGTTCTCTTGCCCTCTGAGGAATGACCATCAAAAAAAAGAATTGGGTGAAGGGTGGTGGTGGTGAGGGCAGCAGTACGGTCTAGTACATGTAGAAGAGCTAGCTGTCTTTCTGACCATTCCGAGCCATCTTAACTGTAAGTCCCTGGGCTTTTCCCATTATTATTGTACTGTCTCATCTCATCCGGATATACAAATGATACATGTTTTGGTTTAATGGTCAGTGTTCTGTGGCTCATGGCCATATAAAAACATGGCTAGAATATCGGTAGTAAAAGCAAAAAAAAATGGTCCTTCATTGCCGGGGTAATTTGGAGTTCATTAAAGAAGCTGCATAATTTCTCATTGGCAATCCAGCTCTCTTTCTTCTTCCTGTTTAATTACTATTATTATTAATTCAGATCCACTGTGGAAATTCAGGGAAAAGGACAGTCTGAATTGTGATTTTTTAAAAGACATTTATTATTAATTTCTGTTATACTGATATGACAAATTAATTCATTTTAACAAACATGCATAGCATGCCTTAGTATGTGTCAAGGATTAAGGATGCAATGACAAAAATAATATTTTTCCTGTCCTAAAGGAGATTGCCTTCTGTTGGGAAATCATAGCACTTATACAAATAAGAAAATACAAAGCATATGCAACACTATCATACAACATTATTTGCTGAGGAAGAGATCAGTAAGGATGAGGTAAGACTGAATAATAAATGTTACCTGGACTGTATCTGAAGTCAGTGCAAGATTCTAAGAGGTGGAGAAAAACACTGAATGCTTTTCAGATATGGCATTCTATCTTAGCGATAGTGACTGATATGAAATAGAAATTAAATAAATACTTTTTACTTGATTACTTCCATACAAAAGTATGGAGGTGAGAAATAGAAAATTGTATAAAAAATCATCCAAATAAGTATCAATAAGTAAGAAGAGTTAAGTAATAAAAGGACAAACATAATAGATTTATAATGAACAAACCAATGCAATAAGCAGATTTCTTTGGCACATACGAATTTATTTATGGGGCTAGAAATATAAACTCTTCATAGGGGAGTTGGGGAGAGGATTCTCATTTGAGAACACCCTTTACTAGTCAAGGCTATGAAAATCTGCTTTAGAAACTAGATGAACCTTTACTCAGTGAGAATCAATGTATTCAGTGCTTGGATTTTCACAGATTTCGAATGTGTGGGTACTGTATTAATGAGGCTGTATTGTACTAGAGATAGCATAAGTAACACATCATCACCACTGTCACACTATTCTTCACAAATAAATGTGACATTGTTACATAGCAAGTAATAAAAACTCATAGCCACTTCCATCACAGAAAATACCCCCCCCATTCTTGCTTACTCCATTTCCATTATATTATAATTACAACTTGTAGATCCAAATAAAACTTAAATAAGGACATTAACATTCCAAGAGGACTGAGAAGCAGCAATGTCCAGAACTAAAAGTTCATGTCCCTGTAGAGTCCTTCACTTTGTATCTTTTTATGCTTATTTTCACAATTCTACCAGGTTTATCTCTTGTATCCTATCCCACAACATATTTAAAACTAAGAGAGTTAAGAATGGAATAGGTTAGGTTACTTGAAAGTCCCTGTACTTTTTCTGCTGACATTTGGAGTGGCTATGGAGAATTAAAGCAAAACAAATGTATTATGTATTCTCTGGATAGGAAATGAGGGAAATAAATATATTTTAGGGAACATGGTTTCCAATAAAATCACAAAAATATATGCAAGTTTTGGTTCGTAAAGAGTTAAATTCTCAACAAACCATGAGAGAAAAATGGTCTTCTGTCTGTAGTGATGCCTTCACTGAGCATTCCAGATTACTGGGTTTTCACTGGGATTTCTGTGGGAAGCATTCAAAATCTAAGAAGGGTAATTTTCTGCTCCTTAAGCACCTTGTATATCCATCCAGTTAAATGTGGCAACAATAGCATTTAGACTCCCAATTAACTCATTAATTGGCAAGGAGTCTGGAATCAATATCTAGTTAATAGCCAAATGAATGAATCACTGGTGAAAAATATTCATATTTATATTTGAGTGTAGAAGAGCCATCATAATATAGGTGATAATACAAATCTGTGCAGCTCATGAAGATGGCAGCCTGCCTAGATTTTAGCTTTAGAAGACATATCGGGGGATCTGAGTCATGTTATGTTTCAGTCTGATTCCCATCCTATGAACATTGGGTATAGCATATCAGTAATACCTGTACTGAAAGGTATATTCCAGACTAAATTTTAGTGGCAATACTACGCTAATACATAGTTGGTAGAACTTTTCATATACTTTTATATTTTTATGCAATCTTTCAAAGCCAGGAAGCAAATAAGTAACAGATATATAAAGATTTGAACTCAGGTGTTTTATCTCCCAGACATCTCTCTCTTCCAATTAGACCTCAGTGGAAAAATTAGTTTCCCCACACATCTCAATTCTCCTCCCAGGAATATTATCTTAATTTAAGGACAATACTGAGTAACCAGTTTATTTGTTATAAATGTGAAATTAGTCCTGAACACCGAGAATCACACAATCATTTGCTAAGGCTTATTGATTTTTTCAGACTACTGTTACTCTCCAATAAACCAATATAACATCTGCACCCATAGACCAACACATCTCTGCTGAGAGTAGAAACAGCCAGGCAGTGTGTCTCATCATTAGTTCTATAGGCCCAAGAATAAAAAAGCCTGGTTACTTCTTCAGAAAATTCAATGTTTGTTTTTTTTTTTTTTTGACAAATCAAATTTATACGAATCTTTCGTTTCATAAATCCCCCATGGGAGGGGAAGCTAATGTCTAGAAATTTAACATTAAGGGATTAGGGAAGGAAAAAGGAAGTAGACACCTATGGTTGAAAAGTTTCAATTCAATCTTTTGATCTGAAGTCCTTGCTAAAGTCGTAGCTCTACTTGGCCAACTTGTGGAGAGTAGACACAAAGCATCTAAGATCAATTGCGAATGTGCAGATACAATGTAGTAAGGTGCAGTGTTCATTCAGCCAGTTCAATCAACTCAAAAGTTGTGCTAATGGAGAACAAAGGAACTTTGGGGTACAGAAGTCACAGTGCCTAGAAAAACCCTTATTTCTGAGGAACTCTTCTTTAGTATGTTATTTATCAAGGAAATTTTTTTCCAGTATCTCAAGGGAATTTAACTGCAGGAAGAAATAGTACATTTGGAAAGATACCATCTAAACCAGGTATTTGGAAAGGCTTCTTTAAAACCAGGTATTTCTAAAATATGAATAGTTCATGACAGGGGTTGGGAAAGGTATAAGAATATGGAAATAACCAGGTGTATTTTATCTCATAATGAAGTTTCTTTCCAAGAAAATGGCTAGTTAACTCACACCTGTCTTCCTGCTCTCTTCTAAGAAATAACCTCTTTTTTTTCTTTCTAACTACAGAAAACAAGCAAAAACATATTTCTATCATGGCTGAACCCATACTCCCTGCTGAAGACTAGAAAACCCAAAGATGGGGTCAAGGAATGTCTCGTTCTTACAAACACATTCATTAAGTGCCTACCATGGTCGAGATATTTTCTCACTCAGATCAAAAAGTATACTTGCAAGGGGATGAACAAGGCAAAGTATAAATAGGTCATGGTTTTGTTAATATTCCATTCTTAATGGACTATAGGAATACAAAGTCCGTGTGAAAACACAGAACATGTCAATGAGTGCTTGCTGATATGCCAGGGTATGGTCAAAAAACCATAACAGACAATACCCTGGCATATCAGCAAGCACTCTTTCTTCCTTCCTTCCTTCCTTCCTTCCTTCCTTCCTTCCTTCCTTCCTTCCTTTCTTTCTTTCATTTTCTTTCTTTCTTTTTCTTTCTTTCTGTCTTTCTTCCCTTCTTTCTTCCTTACTTCCTTTTTCTCTCCTTTCCTCCCTTCCTTTATTCTTTCTTTCATTCTTTCCTTCCTTTCTTCCTTCTTCCTTTCCTTCCTTCCTTCCACCCTTCCTCCCTCCCTCCTTTTCCTCCTTCCTTCCTCTCTTTCCTCATCTATAAAATTGGGATTATAACAATCTTACTATCTATATCTACATGCTACTCAATTTAATAAACTCTCATTGAATATCTACCAAACCCCAGGTATTGTATCGGAAGTGGGACTACAGCAACAAAAACTACATTCTCCCTGCTTTCAAGGATCTTGAAATGACATGTATAGACAGATAAACATGTATGTATATCTGTGTACACAATTTTATACATTATATGTTTTATATTTATAAACACACATATACACACAAATTAAAAACAAGCTAACTTCAAAGGAGGGAGGATTAATACTAGGGGATGCAAAAAAAGTTCTGACATAGAAAGTGCCACATAATGTGCATGTGTTCATCCTTCGTTGCCGAAAAAGACCACGCCATCAGAGAAATAATGGCATGACTTGCACTTGACTTTGTTTTGAGTGAAAGAGGGCTGCGCAGATCACCAGCCTCACTTCTCCTCCACAGTTATCTGAATCCAGTTACCAGACACTCATCAAGATGACCGGAGGTGACCCAGGAGGAGGCAGTTGCGGTTAAGTGACTTGCCCAAGGTCACACAGCTAGTTAGTGTCAAGTATCTGAGGTGAGATTTGAACTCAGGTCCTCCTGACTCCTGCACCGGTACTCTATTCACTTCACCACCTAGCTGCCCTGTAACGTAAGTTAAACTTTGATGAGAACTATGAGTTTCAAAAAGTAGAGCTGAAGAAGGGGAATGCTTACAGTTTGGGTGACACAGCCTATGCAAAGGCATGGAGATAGATCATAGAAATTGGGATTCAGCTAACAGTAATGCAGTTTGGATGGAATATAAAATATGTGAAGGAGGTGTTATGTAAGATGAGCTGAAGTCAGAGGGTGAAGGACCTTAAATACCAAGCAAAGGAGTTTATATTTTATCCTTCAGGAAAGAAGTTACTACTGTAACTTTTGGAGCAAGAGGAGTCTCATAGTAAGACCTACACCTTAAGAATACCAATGTGGTGGTTTTTTGGAGAATGAATTAAAGATAGACTGGATATAGAGAGGACAGTTAGAAAGCTATTGCAGCAGATCAAATAAGGGTGTAAAATGGGGTGGTAGTATGCAAGTGGAGAAAAGGGTATTGATCGGATATATTGGGTGAGTATATTGGTAAGATTTGGCATGCTCAGATGAGAGAGGGAGAAGCCAAAAGTTGTGGATAAATATTAGGATGTGGGAACTGTGTGATGTGGAAGGATGGTGGTCACTTTGGAAGAACAGAGAAGTTAGGAAGGGAGATTGTTTTCTATTATGAAGAAAGGTGCTTTGTAAATCTTAGATGAATCTATAAATGTTTCTTACTATTACAGACTCATGTAACCTTAACACAAAATAACTCTGTCATAAAAAATATAAATGAATTTTTATAATTTTTATGGATGAATTTTATAAATGAAATTCTATAAATTTTATAAATGAAAAGCAAACAAACAAATTTATGATTCATTGTGAGAGTCAGAAAACCTACATACCAATGAGTTGCTATTGATTCAATATGCAACTTTGGGTAAGGTAACTTCATCTTGAAATACTTACATGTAAAAATGAGGGGATCAGACTAGGTAGATGATCTGTAAAGTCCTATCTAACTCTAATATCTCATGATTCTATAAAGCCTCAGGAGCTTAGCAACTGGGATGAAAGATCATTATCAGGACATAGCAGAAATAGTGCCAGAATCTAGAGGACCTAAAATCCTGTCTAGTCTTTGAAAGAATGTATTATCACTTGCTTTCTTTGAAGCCTTTGTGGGATGGGATAAAGGGTGAAAAGGGGTTAATTACTTGTCCCTAAGCATTTGGCCTTCACTGTGTTAAACATTCAATCTATATGAAATTATTTTTCATGACAATTGACTTTCCGATTTTAAAGTATACAAATCAATAAACATTACAGCTTAATAAGTTCATACACATCCAACAAGTTAAAAGCCATCTGGCAAACTCTGGTTTAAACAAAAAATCAGAAGTACATAATATTATTTTCACCTAGAAAAGAAAAAGAAAGGTGGTAGACAATTAATAATAAGTACTCTAGTGTATTTCACAAAAGACATTATGGTCTTTTAAAGAACTAAAACTTAAGAAAAGAAATTGGTAATGAACTCATTTCTCAGTGACATGCAAGATCAAGAAATAGATAAGGGAGGGGGAATCAGCTGAATTAAGTGGTTAAGAAGAAATAACTGAAAAAATTCATATTTTTTCTACTTGTCAGAAAGAAGTAAATGATGGGGAAAGCTATCATGACCTACAGACAGCAAAAGACAGAAAGTTTTCCTATGTAGTCCAAAGGGATGAAAAGGGATCTGGAGAATGCCCCAAATACAGAAATATACCTGCCTCTGGATATATTTTCCGCAGTTCCTTGACCTGTTTCCAAAACAGAACTGTCATTTTTTCATACAATCTGGGCACCTAATTAAAATGTCAGTTTTATCATGTTATACTTCAGGCTTGGGGGAGGGGGCAGAAGGAAGAAGGCACTGTAAGGTCTACTGATGGATGGCAAATGGACTGAGTGATTTTTAGATTGAGAACTAAGTAGGCCTAATGTTGTGTTCCCTCTTATACACCTCAGGGCATGAAGTAGCAGTTGTGACCAGCTTCTGAAAAAAAGACCATTATCTTATACAGTGCTGCATTTTACAAGGCAGCAAAAATCTTCAGGTAGAGCTCATTTTGAATACCCTGAATAGCCCTAACTTACTCTGACCACCCTTTACTGCTCTTTACTCTAAACCCTTGGACAGTTCAAATTGATAAAGCAACACAGTAAACTTGACCATGAAATATGAATGCCACTAGGTCAAAAATCAAGCCAGCATCACTGTCTCTTGTAACATATTGCTCTCTTTCACCCAATGGAGGGAAATTAATAACTTGCAGTATCAGCCAGGCTTGAAATTTCTCTGTAAGAATCTAGCTGTGTAGGTTCTCTTCCCTCCATGAAAAAACATAAAGTCATCATTCGGAATGCAAAAACATTTTTTAATCCTGTGCAGGCATCCTCTTTGCATTCATACAAGTCATTTGTATCTTAAGGGAGGGGGTTGGAGCCTTTGTTATAGGTAGTTTGTGCTACAGAAATCTGATCAGTCCACCCGAAAGGAGGAAAAGACCCTGTTTTATGTCAATTTGGCACCAGAAACTCTTCCCCCACACCCCATCCCTGTTGATTCTGGGAGGCAAACTAGTAAAAGTTCTATGTGGATTTCTACTCGAAAGCACCAACAACCAGAGCTTTCTTCACTAGCTGCTGGCAAACTCGACTTAATAACTAGAATCTAAGGGAGGCGGTAACATTGATTTGCCCTACAGAGCGTTCGAGTGCATTTCCACCCGAAATCTCGAGCCCTAGGCAAGCAATCAACCTCCTTGGGGCTTCCAGTGCAGAATCCTTTCTTCAGCAAAGCTGTTTCCCTGCGCTGGCTGCCAAATCTATCAGACACCCTGGATGATTGGGGTGGGGGTGGGGAAGTTGAAAACCACTTTCTCTTTCTCTTCCCCCCCGCCCTTCATTGCAAAAATAAATAAACGAATGAATGACTAAATGAATAAATCATAATGCCCATGAACATAGATATGCAGAGGCCCTCTATTTTAGGAGCCAAGCAGGCTAGTTCTTTCAGGGATTGGAGCCACACTTGGTCTACGATTTACACACAGCGCCTGGTCTCTATCTCCATCTCTGAATGCACAGGGTTGCAGACTAGGGTCAAAATTGCGGGCTGGCTAAGTTACTACAACCCTTCCCCGCCTCCATCCCTACTCCCAACCCAGCAGTTAGCTTGGCTCACAACCACTTACTCCAAGCGAGGGTGGAATGAGTACCAAGTGTTGGACAGCTCCTCTACCTTCCTTAGAGTCTCTTCAGCCCTCCCTCCATCGAAGTTGAGACTAGCAAAGTAGGCTGCTTAATTCTCTCCTCTTCCTTCCTAAAACGCCACGGAAATGAAATATTCCCACAAACCCTGCGAGTCCAACGTGCCTTCATTCCTGCCAAAACAACAGCAACATCCGAATGGGTGGCCAAAAGGAAAATAAACCTAAAGGGCAATTAAGGCGTGGAAGCAGCAGGAGGACAGAAGTAATTAACCAGAACTAGAGGGGCTGAGGGAGGTAAGCGGGAGGCAAAGGAGGCACTCCTGCCCTGCACCATCCGAACGTCTGGTCTCCTGGTTTTATGTCTGACTGGCTGTGCAACAAACTTATTTTCTGACTACAAAATACATACACAGCAATATTGTGGACCAGGGGCGCACGGTGCTGCGCCGGGTCTAGCCGTGCGCTCCCAGTCTCGCTTCCTATCATCTGACCCGGACCTGGGCGCCCGGCTGCTGGACCCTCTCTAGCACCCGGATCTGCCGTGGCTGTTGTTGCTTGCCGCTGCTGCGGGCGCCCGTCCCTGCTGCCTCCAAGACCGAGAGTCTGCAGCCTTTGCAGAGCATCTCCTGCAAAAGGAGTGTGAGCACCGCCGGGGAGCGCTGCCTCCTGGGTGATCAGGACAACCCTCTTCCCGTCTTGGTCTCTACCTTTCTCCCTCTGCAACTGACATTTTTTCCCCTTAAATTGTTCCCTTGGCGGAGGCTAGATGGGTTAGCTTTGGTTAGCGCTTGCCCAGGTTGGGCAATGTGGCTCACAGCCAGTGCCCTGACTCCCTCCAGTCTTACCTTTGCTAGGAGCTCGGCGGGAGCCTCGGGACCGCAGACAGATTCCCTGAGACCCGGTGTAGTGGAAAAGCTTCCTACTTGCGACCAATCCCTGTGTTGAACCCGTTGCTCTGCCCGGCTCCTTGCTCCCGTCCCTCCTCCCCCCTCTCGGTTGTTCGTAAAACCTGGAGCGATGGAGTATTGGCTGGCAGCTCCTCTGGGGGGGACCCCTCTCGCAGCCAAGCTGGGCATGCTCAGTGCCCGTGGCGAGAGGTGAGGGATGCGCACCACACCTCGAGAAGCTGGTGCGCTACACCTGTAGGGTGAAGGGCCTGAAGTCAGAGGACGCTGGGAAGGTGGGAGATGGGGGCCAGGCCCTCCCCCAGACTACCAAATGACACCTTGCAAACTGCTTCAGTGATAGGGAAGGAGCAGAGGAGAGGGGGGAAGGGGCAGAGGAGAGGGGGGGCAGTGTAGCTTCTTATCACTGGAAATTTGATGAGGGGGAGGGGAAGTTGTCATCAATGAAGGGTCCCCAGGCTCTGACAACCGGAGCCCTGGAAATGTCAAAGTAGGTAAAGCAATTGAGGTGGGAGTGCTGAGGAGGTAGGCTGCTGGACAAGCTTAAGGGATTAATCTTTCTTTTCTTGCGATTCAGAAAGAGACTGCACTCTACTCACCCAGGAACTGAACTGGTGCCCTGATAACCTGTGGAGGAACTGAATAGTGAAACAAACACCCCTCCCCCTCCCCCCCAAGCTCCCCAGCCCAAAGAGTGGGCATCTATTTTGTTGTTTAGGATTGTCAGCAGTACAACTAGTGACTGTAACTTCGGGTAGCAGTCCTGACCAAGGAGGATTATCAAAGAGTTTTTAGTGATTGCTCAGGTGTGGCTGAACAAAATGTTAATATGAAACTTGACTGGGGGGAAATTGGAATCAATTTGATTTTAAGTGGGTCATAAGATTTTAAGCTGAGGAGTAAGAGGAAATGGACAAATTATACAATGTTATACTTTGTACGTATAACCATGACATAAACATTCATCACAGTATTTGTATAACACACCTACAATCTTGTAACTCCATCCTCAGCTACAGAGAACGAAATCACTGGTTATCCTCCAATTTTTATCTTATTGAACCCAAGGAAGTTACCAGTTAGACTTTTCTTCTGAATAAACCAACTACTGAATAAAATATGTATTCTTTTTTTCAATTTACTTTACTTGCTTGAAAAAGGCAAACATATTCTTGCCTTTCCCAAGCAGCAGGAAATAAGTAGATAGAACATTGAGCCTAGAGTCAGTAAGAATCTAGATTCCCTCAAAAGCAATTTCTTCACATTGTAAATTTTGAAAGAGTTAACAATCTAATAATAATAGCTACCATTTGTATGGCTCTTTCAATGAGAACATGAAGTAGCTACTATTATTATCACCATTTTTATAGTTAAAGAAATTGAGGCAAATAGAGGTTGAGTGACTTGCCCAAGGTAACATGGCTAGCTAGTAAGTGAAGTCAAAGTTGAACTCAATTCTTCCTGATCCAGGTCCAGCTATTATATCCCCTGTGACACCTAACTTCTCTGGGAATTTCCCTACATCAATGAAATAACATGTTCTGATATATAGGGACTGGGGGGATATTGCTTCCCCACAACTCAAGTCAGCACAGATTCAGGTGTTGGTTGTAGGGTGTGTAAAAACAACTATGTGAGTGTGTGTGTACATACATACACTCATCTCACAAGGTTATTTGTGAGGTTTATATGAGATTATGGATATAAATTACCTTGGAAACTTCAAAGTGCTACAAAATTTCTATTATTAGTGAGGTGGTGGCAGTATATGTTATACGCATGAAGTAATCTCAGACCCCAAGGCTTTTCCGTTTAACTCTAAATCTGCAATAAGGAAAGGTAACTTTGCTTAGATTTGCATTTCCTGGTCTTACATTGCTTCAAGGGGAGGAAGGGGGTGTCTTTATTTCATTATTCTTTAAAGATAGCCTGATTCATTTCTCTAATCGTAGCACTTTGGCAGAATTTGAATATGATGGTGTAAGCTTTTCGACCATAAATCACTCTTAATATGATGAATTGCTTCCACTTGTTTGAGGGTACCTGGTCTCCTGCCAGAACATTGAATTGTATTCTTTAAAGGTTTTTTTTTCCCATTAGTTATTCAAATTAAAACCATATTTTAATCACAAAAGAACTTTTTTTCATGAAAATTAGTAACTTCAAATATCTGACCTAAAAAGCTGCTGAGATTCTCTTTTCGGTATGCATGCCAGCTGGGGCAAAATGCCTTTTTAAATTCGACCTAAAATTTCAAATTGCAGGGGAGAAGGTGGCATCTGCCTGTCACACTTACCAGCTACCCTGCCGGAAAACAACTACAAATTGGGACCATTTTCACAGAAATTGTGAAGATTTCAAGGCGAACTCTCTTAACATTGTTTCTGCTTTCCAACACTTTCTCTACCCACCCTGTCACTCTCTGCGTCGCTTCCACCGTTTATGACTAAAGAAATTGCCTGCTGAGAAAATGACAGCCAAACAGTGCTGGGAATCCCACGTGTTAGTGGAACTGAGGGCGGGGTGACGGGGGAGGAGGGTGTATGGCTTGGGGGCGAGGCAAGGGCTGCTGGTCACCTTTCTCTTTTTCTACTTCTCCAAGCGTCTAGTCCTTCTCCACACTACATTGCACCTCCTTAGCAGAACAATGCCCAGATTAAAATGTGATCCGAAATCAGTCCTTCCCTTTCCCTCCAATAGCTGGGGAGAAAGAGATCCATCTGAAGATTGGCTTACTGGGAAGCTGAAAAGGACCAGGAAGTGGGTGTGGAGGAATCGTCCTCCGTGGAGGTGGAGAGGGGAATGGTTTATTTTCTCTGGGGACGTGGAGAAGGGGCAGCTCTGATGTGAAAACTTCCTCACACGTGGGTCCCCCCACATCCGGGACCCTAGTAAATGTCAGATTCTTGCCAAGGGAACCTGCGATTGGGATTCGATCTGGGGAAGCGTTCCAAACGAATCAATTAACGCCGCCAGCAGTAGGGTCCCCAGCATTGCACTGCAATAGAGGTTATTGAAAGAATCACAAGCACTCATGCGGTTCGCAAACAATTATAATAGCCAGGTATTAGGAAGAAAAGACGCAATAAAAGAAAGGGGGAGAAAACGAGCTGCCACCACCTCTTTTTCTTTTTTCCACCCAGCTAAAGTCTCCGCAGAGAAGCAAAGAATACAGACTAGCTTCGCTAGCTTCTTAGCTCCAGGTCTTCTGGATTTGGGAGTGCCGATGTGTACACAAGGTCATCCCTTAAATCCAGATATTGCGCCCATCAGTTCGAAATCTAATAACTCTTAAGGGGAATCAAAGCTGAAAATGCTTCTGAGTCATTCAGAGAGGCATGTGTAGAATTCATCAGAGTACTGAGATTCAGCTTGCAACAGCTTTGTTAAGACAAGAAAGGTGCCTCCCATTTCTCTCTCCTCTCTCTCTCTCTCTCTCTCTCTCTCTCTCTCTCTCTCTCTCTCTCTCTCTCTCTCTCTCTCTCTCTCTCCTCCCCCCCCCCCCACACACACACCGCTTTCCTGGTGTGCTGGGCAAAGGTGAAGACATATACATGTAACATATAAGAGGAAAAGAGAAAAAGGATAGACATTGCAGAGGGCCTCCCTGGAAAGAAATGACTTTCCTTGACATCTGATCTCAGCTGATTTTCTCTACATCCTGTGTATCCAGTGGGAATAAAGCAAACAAACAAAATTTGTTTTTGTTCTACATAGGAACATGAATAAGGTCAACCAAAAGTGAGGAAAACTTCAGCCACATTCAGTGATCTCCACCTTTTTTAATATATATTTTTTCAAAAAAATTCATTCCACACAGAGTAATATCATGCTGCTCCCATTTCTTTTTTATAAAGTCTCAAATATCTCTCACTTCAGCTGATAAATTCAATTTATGAAGCACTACATGGAAAAAGACACTGTGTTCAATAAAATCAGCTATAATAAATGTATAGATAAGCTATACCTCCTATAAAACTGAGCTATACTGATAGTGCCAACATGTCCAAAACATCATATGTGACCCATAAACCACCGATAAACTTGGGTCAATACTGTAAATGAATAAGCACTACAGATATACAGAATGGCCAGAATCCAGATTATAGGAATCATGTCAGGGAAAAGCCCTGATAATTGGGCCACATGTGCTTTACCCATGCAGAATATCCCATAGTTTTACTGATACTCCAACATTTGTCTCTTGACAGGCTGATACTCATAAGAAGTATTTAAGGAAACAACATTTTAGCTTGGTGTCACCTTGAGTAAGTTTCTTCTTCCTGGGTCTTCTTTTCTAATCTGCAAAAGGAGGGTAGGACCCAATGCTCTTCAAGGTCTCTTCTAGATTTTTTTGGTTGGTTGTTTTTGTTTTGCCTGTTTTTAGTTCCTAGAGCTTAGCACAGTGCCTGGTACATAACAGACACTTAATAAGTTCTTGATGAATTACTGGTTGACCAAGCTCTTAGAGAGATGATAAAATGAAGAACCAACTGGCTATGGATTCAGAGGATATGGGTTTTCTGATGTTTACTCTCTGTGTGATCTTGGGCACATTTCTTCCCCTCCCTGAGTGTGTTTCCTTAGTTGCAAAATGAGAGAATTGGAACAGATACCTCTGAGATACCTTTCAGGTCTAAATATATGATCATACTTACTTCCCTACACATATATTTAGAGAGAGAAGATCCCATTAACCCCAACAATTTCATTTTGCTATGGCTTACAGAATATTTTAAAATGCTAAGAAACAGATTTAAGGTACTGCTAAATCTTTAATAAAGAGCTTTGAAATGAAAGAACCTAGATTGACAAATGCAAAGTGCAAAAGTCATCTGGGGAAATGAAATCCCCACAAGCAAATTCAGTGGGTGTTTTCACACAGAAATAAATGAATATAGTTTGATTTAGTTTCAGGAAAATCATGCTTATCTTGCTGGGACGACCATTCTACTTTTTGATGACATAGTCTTTTGATTTTGGGTGAAAACTAGAATCATCTACAAATATGCAGATGAATACAAATAGTATTTACACAGTATATACAAATATACATAGTACAAGAGAAAGTAATATGAACTCCTGAGTGGTGGAGGAAGAGCTGAAAAGCTGAGTTAGAAAACTTAGGTTTGAGAGTTTGACTACGAGAGTGTGGTGGTAAATATTTAACAAATGGTTTTTTTGTGGGGGGAGGGAGAGGGTTGTATCTCTGGCATACTTTTAATTTTAATCTGAATTATTATTTTCTCCATCACATTCTTAAATGTGGAAAAGTAATAATTTTATAAATTAAACCCCAAATTGTAGCATTTGATCATTTTCAAGGAATGTGTTGACACTTAAAATTTAACAATCAGATCTGCAGAAGAAGCCTGTTCTATCTGGCTCCAATACATTTCTGTTTGAGTCTCTGTTTTGCTGGTACCATGATTCTATCAAACATGTGACTCCAACTCTTGGATCTTTAGTTTCCCCTTCTGTAAAATGGGGATTAATAACACATACTAGTAACCTCATAGGATTGTTGTGAGAAAAATGCTGTATAAATTGTAAAGCATATTGAAATGTAATTATAAGCTACTAAGTGCTTTGGGCTCTTTAGAAAAGGGCACATAAGAGATAGGAATTAATAATATGGCTGGGCAAAGTCATAGAAAAGCAATCAATGTGGGCAAGATTCAAAATTCTTAAGAATGCACACATATATTTATTTTCACATGAAGCCACTAATTCAGCATGAGCAATTATTTTTGCTAGGTGTATCATAAAGAATATCCATTTACTTTATTAAATGAGCCTCTAATTTATTAAGTGAAACTGGAGTATGCAGGCAGGGAGGTACTGATTGTGGTACAGTGCCAAATGACATTATAGGTTGTAAGCTGGAAAGGAGTCTAGAATGAATTTATTGTAGTACAGCACTCTTATTTTTAAAATGACATAATGGAGGCCCAGAGATGTTAGGTGGAGTGCCAAAGATGACACAGGGCATAAATGACTGGGCTTCAACTGGCCTCAGCATAGCATGAAAATATAATGGGGCAGAGTAAAGATGGCATTGGAGCCTGCAGGCATGAAGATAGGGGAGAGGGCAAGTCTGACAGACAATTTTGAACTGTGTCCTTAACCCCCTAAACCTCAGTTAGCTCATTTATAAAATGGGAAAAATAAAAGCATCTGTACCACAAGGTTGTTGTGAGACTCAGAAGAGATACCACCTGGGAGGGACTTTGCAACCCTTAACAAAATATATAAATGCCTATTATGTTATCATCATCGTTATTAAATTTAATTCTTATCTTTTTCAGTATTCATTCATATGGAAACAGTCCTCCTGGGCCAAGTTGCTGCTTATTAATATTCCTTTCAAATGTGTTCCCAAATAAAGCGCTTCACAAAGCTTAAAAGCATTATATGAATGCTAGGTGGTGGCGGTGATGATGTTGATGACGATGACAACAACGACGATGATATATTCGGTGGATTGTCACATTGATGTATATACCTTTTTTCTGGAGAAAATTATTGACATATATTATTAAAGGGAAACTAAAAGCAACTTCTGAACAGTTCTAAGGGCTGACAGGACAATTACATCAAAACATGCCTTTTCCCTTTGAGCCCTTCATCTGTGTTCTTTATTTTTTTAAATAAAAATGTTTATTCTTTCTCCCAACTTATCTCACAGGGAAAAAAAAGAAGGAAACAACAACAGCAAAAATAAACAACTTCTTGTAACATATATTCAGTGAAACAAAACAGATCATCTTGCCATGCCTCTTATTATGTCCCATTTAGCAAGTTCATCAAGCCTATCAAGAAATGGGTAGCATGCATGATCACAAGTCCCCTGAGATCATGGTTGGTCATCGGTTGAGTAGAATTCTTAGGTCTTTCAAAGTCCTTTGTCTTTACACTCCTGTAATTGTGTAAATTGCTGTCTTGGTTCTGTCTCTTTCATTCTGCATTAGTGCATAGAAATCTTTATTGATTTCATGGAACTCATACCTTTTTTTTATTTCTTATATAATGATATTATTTCATTACATCTATATAGGATAATCTGTTCAACTATCAACCAATTAGTGACTGTAGGCATTTACAGGCATGAAAGATTTCCATTTTATGCAACATAGAAAGGGTAAATATTTAATCTTGCAACATCTGCTAAAAACATTGTTCTTAATTTTGGGGGAATCAATGCTATGGTTTATTACCAATGTTACATTTTATGTATCAGTGTTATATACAAAAGGGTTTTATCTGTAATAATTCTGTAATCCTTATAATTACCATTATTCTGACTCCAAACCTAGTGATATTCCCATTATGCCACATATTGGGTAGTAAAAGCATTGGCAGTGATTAAGGTCTACAGAGATCAAGGGAAAAAAAATGAAATTTTAGAGATGAGCATAGGTTGTTCAAATTAGAAAGGATGTTAGGATTTCTCTAGTGCAAACACTTTGTATTTGTCTCCCCAAATCCTGGCATGATGCAGAGAATATTGTATAAATATAATAATAAAATGTTTAGGAGGAAGATGACAAGGAGGAGGAGGCAGAGGAAGAGGAGCAGAAGGAGAAGAAGAAGGAGGAGGAGGACAAGGAGGAGAAGGAAAAAGAGAAGAAGGAGGAGAAGGAGAAGAAGGAGAAAGAGAAGGAGAAGAAGAAAAAAGAAAAAGAAGAAGGAAGAGGAGGACAAGGAGGAGAAGGAAAAAGAGAAGAAGGAGGAGAAGGAGAAGAAGGAGAAAGAGAAGGAGAAGAAGAAAAAAGAAAAAGAAGAAGGAAGAGGAGGACAAGGAGGAGGAGAAGGAGAAGTAGGAGAAAGAGGAGAAGAAGAAAAAGAAAAAAGAAGAAAAAGGAGGAGGAGGAGAAGAAGAAGGAGAAGGAGAAGAAGGAAATAGGGAGGAGGAGGAAGAGGAATGGGAGGAGAAGAGGAAGGAGGAAGAAAATGAGGTTTGTAAAACACTGTATTTGCCATCTCATTTGATTCACCTGGAAGGCAGGTGCTACTATTATCTCTACCTTATAATTGAAACAACTGAGGCATTCAGAGGATAAGCACACAAACTTAGGGTCACTCACATATTGGCTAAATTCAGTATGGAACTCAGACCTTCCATACTCCAGGTCCAGTCCTCCTATTTTTACAGATGAGGAAACTAACTTTGAAAATGATTGAGAGGTATGCCCAGGGTCATTTAGCTATTTTACAGCATTTGAATTCAAGTTCTGATGCCCAGTTCAGCATTCTGGATTATAATATCTCCCTATCTTAAAACATAGATAGTCAGAGATGTAAAGAACCCAAATCACAAAACGTTAGACATGGAAACCACCATAGAACACCAAATACCTGGGTTGGAGGAAGCCATGGTTTCTTCATTTGTAAATTGTGTTTGTCCTTCGTTGCCAAAGGATTTGTAAATAGGATTAGACTAGTTGAGGACTTTCAAGCATGCCAGCCACATCCCTGCTTAATGACTGGTTGCGGATAGATTCATCAGTTGGGGTTTAGAGATAGGGCCAATTGTTTTGCTCCAGATTAGGTAGTCAGTTGCAGACTGGGTAAAGTTAGGCCCAAAGTTGCCTTTCTCCCAGTCTGTGCCTCTTTCCACAAGCTTATGTTGCCTCATACTTTTCAAAGCGTTTTAAACCTCAGAAAATTAATTGTTTGATTCAGCAGGCATTTGTTCTGCACCCACTGTCTACCAGGCCCCACACAATAGATTTGGAAAAGCATTTAGAATCCCTAATATATATTAGATGCGCTTAAAACCACACAGGATTGTCTCAGCTTCTAAAACATAACTTTTTCACCTCTTATAAACTGAAAACATTTTACTATTCTTTTAATTACTTCATGGATGAATTTCCTACCCAAGTGGAAGCCCAAAGCATATTTCAGGCTTAGAAGGGGGGAAAAGAGACTTTAGGGGTTTGCTAATGTTGGTGCAGTCGTAACCCATGAATGTAACCGCAATCGTTTTAATTGTTAGCTAACACTTTGGGCTTAAAGGCTAGGAAAAGTCAATCTAAGGAATTACAGCAAGCCCCTGAAGCTTTTCAGTCAGAGTATGTGAAGAATTTTTAATCAGTATTCTGTTGCATCTAAGTCTTCTACCTCAAATTTTTAGTTAAGGGATCGGATCATGTTAATGTTTATCTTCATTGTCTAGCCATGAACTTGTAATTGTGATAAAAAATGAATAACCTTCTTCCAAATATTAAAAGTAACACATATTCTGGAGATGGGAAGCCATATTTAAATGCCTTATTACAACTTTTTACTCTGCCTTAAACAACAAAAGTTATTTCATTTTATTTTTGGAGGGATGGGGTAGAGAAGAATGTGATGTTTCTAGCACATTTGTGAATTACAGAATGTCCCGACACCCGGGGAGATGCTGACAGTACAGTCTAGTTGTTTTTGAAATTACTTACAAACTTTTACCCCACAATAGAAGGGCACAAACTCCCATTATCCCTGAATAGCATTTATTAACCACCCACACAATATGCATGCTGTGCTAGGTATAAGAAACAGACAGTTTTTCCCCTTTTAGAATTGTAAGATAACAATAAGTGCCATTTATATGGCACTTCAAGGTTTACAAAGCTCTTTAAATTCATTATTTCATACAGTCTTCAGATGTGACTCTGCAAGGGAGGTAACAGAATTATTATCACCCTGGCCCACTGTAGTGTATATGTGTGTGTATGTGTGTGTGTGTGCGTGTGTGCATGTGTGTGCATGAAAATGAGGAACACCTTGCCAGCACATAGTTACAAACCTCATTAGAGATATGGATGATGATGATGATGATGATATTTGCGGAATGTCTGGGGGTTTACATAGTACTTTCCATGCATTATGTTATTGGAGCCTTATAGAACCCTTTTCAGTCAGGTAAAGGTGTTACAATATGCCCATTTTAAAGTTGAGAAAGATGAGGCTCTGAGTGGTCATAAGGTTCTTAAGATTAGGCAGATAGGAAGGGTCATAGGTGGAATCTGAACCCACTTCTTCCTTTGCTCAAGACGCTATTTTAAGAAGCCCAAAGCACCTGGCTGCAAATCTAGCCCATTTTATATCTCATCCCACTACCTCCTAGGCACCTAGGAAGCACTTACCCCAGGATTACATTAAAACAAAGAATTTGAATGTCTTTCATCCATCTTTTCCCTCAGACTCCAAAAATGGGTGTAGGGGAAAAATGAAGTTTAAAGAAATATTTCAATAGCTCACCCCTTTGATTCAACTTACATATTTAATTCAAAAGATGTTTATTAAATATTTACAAGGAACTATGCTTGATAATGGTGATATCAAACCCTCCCCCTGCCCCAAAAGAGAGAAAGAAAGGGAAAGGAAAGGAAAGGAAAGGAAAGGAAAGGAAAGGAAAGGAAAGGAAAGGAAAGGAAAGGAAAGGAAAGGAAAGGAAAGGAAAGGAAAGGAAAGGAAAGGAAAGGAAAGGAGGAGGGAAGAAGAAAGAAACAGTTGTCTTTAAGGAGCTTAGGATTTCTTCTAGTAATAAGTAAATTAAAAAAAACTATTAAATCATAATTTTGAAGAAAGAGACAAATAACATAGGTGAAATCTCAGCTGAGTCCCAGGAAACTTTGGATTCCAGGAGTTGCAAGTAAGGAGGGAGTTTGTCCTAAATATGAATGATATTGTAACATGACACAGAAGTGGCATCAAGACATAGAAGTCCTGTTGATTTGGGGAATGCCTAGAGGGCAAATTCAGTAGGAACGCAGAGTTCTTAAGGGGAATAATAGGACATAGGTCCAGAAAGGGAGGTGGAAAGCAGATTGTGAGGGAGTCTGGGAAGTTTTTATTTTATCCTCGATACAACAGGGAGACGTTGAAGGTTGTTTCTTTAATTTGTTTTATTCCACTGATAGTAGCATGGTTAAATGTGTGTTTTAGGAAGATCAACCGAGTAGCTGTGTAGAGAATGGATTGGAGAGAAACCAGATACAGAAGACTCAATAGGAAAACTACTATAAGAGTCCAGGAAAAGACAGAATGAAGGCTTGAACCAAGGTGGTGATTGCATAAGTAGAGGGAATAGGAGATATGCGAGAGATGCCACAGTGGTAGACTTGAGAAGGTTGACTTTGGTGGATTCAGGGCTGTCAAAGGCAAATGAAAGAGAAGGAATAAAGATGACTGGAGTTGATCTTTTCATCACACAGACAACATTTGTAAATCAGTGATTCTTATAGCAAAATTGGGATTTCTGAAGAGGAAGGGCCTTTCAGAGGGACCATTTCAATTCTACAGAAAATATTTTTTGATGCTGCTAATGCTGATGACTATAAGGATGGCTCCAGTCTCAGAACAGTCAAATAAATATCCCACATTGCTGCCTTGTTTCATTGTTATTGTTCAGTCCTTTCAATCATGTCTGACTCTTCACGATCCCATTGTGGGCATTTTCTTAGCAAAGACACTAGAGCTGTTTGCCATTTCCTTCTCCAGCTCATTTTACATATGAGGAAACTAAGGCAAACAGTGTTAAGTGACTTGCCTGTTATCTCACAGCTAGTAAGTGTCTGAGGCCAGATTTGAACTCAGGAAGATGAGTCTTCCTGGCTCCAGGTGTGGCAATTGATTCAGTGCATCAAAAAGTTGCCCTGCTATGATTCATATCACTCATTTTTTCTGGTCTGTCACTGCCTTACTTGTCCAAACTCTGGAAATCCTCTTTGGCCTTCAAAGCTGAGCTCTGGTCTTGTTTACACCATGAAACTCCCAGCTATCACTTTAAATTAGTCTAGTACTTCCAACCCATTTGATATGGTTTATTGGTTTGGTATGCTGTGTGTTGTGATATTTAGGTTCTTTTTCCCACTTTTTTCTTCATAAAATAAGGGATGTGGCACATATTTCCTACAAAGTCCTTCTGCCTCAAAAATTATGATCCTAAGGGTGTTTTGGGAAAACACAAGGAAATTCATGTAAAATATTTTCATCTTCATGTTAACTGAACTACTAAAGCAAATTATGATCATGGTGATAAAAAAAAAGCCAATGCAATCTCAGGAGGCATTGAGACATATATGATCAATAATCAGGAATTCTTCTCCCAATACTTTAGCTATTATATAACCCAATTTTTAGAGTACACTACATTAAATAGCTCTCTCTCTCTCTCTTTCTCTCTCTCTCTCTCTCTCTCTCTCTCTCTCTCTCTCTGTCTTTCCCCTTTTCATTTTCAACTGTGACTATGCAATGGCCATTTTCTTGGAGTGTTTTCTTATAAGTCAGAATACCTTCCTTATACAAATTTATTTATTTGAATGCTTATGTAATAATCTTTTATATTTTTATAAGCAATTATTCAAGCTCACTCAGCGCCTAACCATTCACCTACAGCACATTATAGTAACACACACATGTTCATTTAAAAAAATATATTTAAGCAGACCAAGAATAATTACCTTAACGTGACAAAAGTCAAAGTAGGTTTTAAAAGTACCTCATGCACTGCAGATCCATAAGATAAGGTTTACCCCGCAGGTAATCAACCAGAATTTCTTAATTATTTTCTGAGAGTTCCATACATGTTCAGGGCTATTTCCTTGCAAACTACTTGCTTGCCTTATTGTTCACTGAGTTTGGAATTATGCTTGGATTGACCTTTTAGTGGCAGGAATGCAATGGGGAAAATCTGAGGTTCATTTTTGTATAGGGAGCTAGGGAAATTTTTCTTCCAATAAGAAGTAGGATCACATATGTCTCCCTTGCCAGAATTTTGGCATGGTGTATATAGAAAGGGACACTGAAAATTTTTGTCCAGACAACAGCTGGTATTACACATTAGTCTATCAAGGAAGAATTTTTACCCAGAACAATCTGCTTTTTTCATTTGACTGTGAAGGAGTGACTTCTAGACATTTCCAAGTCCTACATCCCTTTAGGGAAAACTCCACTTGTTCTGGGAAGGTTTCTGGGACCAGACTTTCTTTTGATGTAAAAAAAAAAGTTTCTTTTTCTTTATTGCCTTTGGAAAGGCCTTTTGAAAGCACTAGGGCATGCAGTAACCTATAAGAACTTTGTAAAATAGTGTTTTATTTGCTAAGTTACAAGACTATATATTTCAAAAGTACTACAGAATGTTAATTTCTAGACTTGATTATGAACTATGCTACTTAGACTTTTCCCAAGATACTTTAGTACAAGACATTCATAAAGAATATTGCCAAATTCCTCAGGTCACTAGAGAGCTCTCTAGAACTTCACCAAAGAAACAAAAGTAGATTTGCTGAGAAGAGCAAATAATAAAACTGGGAAAGGGGTTGTAAGTTTAAGCTCAGAATCTTTTCCATATCACCTAGTCCTATTAGTTTATCAGGTGAGAGGCCTATATCTCTTATTCAGTTACTGTCAACATGCCCTGGGTATCTCCCTAAGAGATTCAGAATACCTAAGGGGCTTGGCCATGCCTTTTGGGACCTTCAAGCTAATTGGAATCAGATAGTTTGAACCAGAAACAAACCAGACCTTTTTACTTATACCAATTAATCATCACCTCCCAAAGGAATGTTACCAATAGGATGTTCAACATCATGATACCTTTGTTAGGTAAAGATGGCTTTTTGAATAGCAGGGAAAATAAACAAAAAATCTAAGCTGAGTGTGAATAATTCCTAGGTATCAGGTTAGATATAGACTTAAATTAAATAGGAAAAATAATTAATCTGTAAAAAAGTGAAATCCTTTGAGACATTTGATGAAGTTAAAATGCACCACAAGTTTGTTGGAATTGGTTAAAGAGAATGTCATACCCTATGGAGCTTAACTAAAAACCTGTCAATAAAAATCTGTCATTCTACTAGAATGCAAGCTTACCAGTGGTGTTATTCTATACAAACCCATGAGATGGACTCTAATAGGGAGAAAGAACAAGCTCTTCTTACTCCTACCTTTGATAAGTGGGAAATTTTATGACCATCAAAGGGTCAGAAGATTAGGGCTTCTTATTAGTGATGCTGGCTAACGTAGTGGGCTGAGTTTATCCTAGTGGCCCAAATTGATAAACTATACGTCATAAAGAAATATAACTTCAGACCTCTCTGATCATTGGAATTCAGCAAAAAAAAAATTACACATTTTGGGAACTTTATGAGTCATATCTTAGGAAAGCTTCATGAGCATCCCATTGGGGAGAAAAATACTTTCATCTAAACAAAATCTAGAAACCATCCCTTTTCCACATTTGTTCCCAAAGTTTGAGGCTGCTATCCCCTGGACATGTTTGTGAATATGCCCTAAACTTTATTGGAAGATGTTATTATATCTTAGTATTTACTATATACCTTTCTACAGAGCTATTGTGTAGACCTCATTGTTGTATGCCTCTGAAACATGGACAGTCTATCAGTACCATGACAGGAAACTGAATCACTTCCATTTGAACTATCTGAAAAAGATTCTGAAGATCACCTGGCAGAATAAGGTACCAGACACTGGGGTCCTTGCTCAAATTAAACTGCCAAGTATTCAAACTATGCTTCAGAGAACCCAACTCTGATAGGCTGGACATGTTGTTGAATGCAAAAATGTACACTTGCCAAAAATACTATTTTATGGAGAACTCTCAGGGAGCAGGCAATCACATGATGGTCAGAAGAAGTGATACAGAGACACCCTCAAGGATTTTCTCAGGAACTTTGGATTTGATTGTGTGATATGGGAGACATTGGCACAGGATCGCTCAGCATGGCATGCCTACATCAGAAAGGGTGCTGTCCTCTATAAGTAAAACAGGATTGAAACAGCACAAAGGAAGCTTAGGATGTGCAGATTTGGAGTGTCTACCCCAAATGTCCACATAGACTATCTGTGCCCAATCTGTGGTAAAGCACTCCGAACTCATATTGATCTGATCAGTCACAGTTGGACATATTGAATCTTGACTTTATCATGGTAGTGTCAGTTTGGTCCTCTTTGAGAATGAAGGACAAAAACCAACCAACCTTCTCAGTAAAGATCTCTCTTTAAAAACTATTTGGTGTCATTTGGTTAATTGATACTGGAAAAATATAAACTGGTTAAATGACAATGAGACATACACTAGATAGGGGATCATGACAAAGGGTATTTAAACCCTAACCCACAACCTTCCATAGTTACCTCCCCCTGCTCCAGAATCCTGAGGTGATGAGTCCTTAGCCATCCTTAGCTAATCCTTAGCAACAGTAACTTGCCAGTGAGAGTGGGAATTGGGAGAGTTATTTCAGAGCCTCTGCTTATATGTATAGGTGATATTTTCCTTTTATGTAAAGTAGGATCTTTGACTTCTGTTTAATTTTTGATTTTATGTCTTCAGCACCTATCATGATGCTTGATACAAAGTAGGCAGCTTATAAAATCTATTGATGGAGTGAATTTGTGATCCTTCCATAAATCATCCAAGAGAATTCTACCCAATGTGCCAAGAATCTACCCCAGATACTGTGGTAGTTCATGAATAATAATTGAGCACATTAATTGTCCTCCAGTCATTCCTTGATCTTGCTTGATGAATAAAGGGACTCCTTTTCCAGGCATACTTTTTGTATTGACATCCCTAATACAACATTTGCCATGTAACTCAAAAACAAATAAATAAAACAATTAAAGATGTGATTTTCCAAACAGAGTCTGAACTGGAAGCATTTACATTTTTGTGTTGGCAATGGAAGCTCCAAGTAGAAGTTTTGTTGTTGTTGTTATTAGAAAATTATACTCACTCTGAAGAAATTCACATTTTTAACTAAAGCTATTTCTGTGTGGCCCTTTTGTGTATGCTTAGCAATTGACTTATTGTTAAAAATTTGACCCTAATTAGAGCCATAAAGCTCTGTATTCTTCATTAGGTTCTTTCTTTTATTCTTTTGTAAGAGTAATGAAATCCATGCATGAGTGGTATTCTTCAAAGAGCTGAGCATGGATTTGTCTTTATCTTTAATACTGATGGAATATTACTCTCCAGCAACTTTGCTATAACTTATTATTACCTGAATAAGCCTTATCTGTTATTCATAAGCTTTCAACAATTAATTCATTGTTTATTTTTACTCTTCATTGTCTGTAATTACCTCTTAAAAGCTTTCAAATAAAATTTCTTCACTGATTTTTCATTCTCTCCAAATTCATTCCTTGTTGCAATGGTAAATCATCTCTCCTCCCATTCCCCCACCCTTGAGGCTTTCTCCATGCATGTGCATATTTAATTGGGACTCACGATGAATTTTCAGTTATGTTGATCTGTGATTGATCTATAAACATGGAAATCATGTGGTCTTAGAATACAAAGGAGTTAAACAGCTATTTTTCAGTATACAAAGAACTTTGAATGATTTGGTTTTTTTGTGCTGACTCAGGACCATCAAGTGGTTGACCCACAGGTGCACATCTCCAGTTGTCTATGCAACATCTTTGCATGTAGTACTGGCCCTTCAGATTCAATATGATTGTAATACTTAATTTAGCATCTTCTAAGCAGACAGCAGCTATGCAACCCCATCACCTTTATAGTTTCTGTTCCTTTAAATACCAGAGGCAGAAATATAGATATATGGAGCTGCCCCAAAGTGAGCTACCATGAACTATAGCTGTCAATAAAACATTGGTTGTGGTTCTTGCTATTTTTTTTTAAAGTAAGAAGCAACATTTTCTCTTTCTCTCTCTCTCTCTTTCTCTCTTTGTATATACATACATATATATATATACACATATATACATTTATAGATATATATATAGATATATAGGTAGATAGATAGATATATACTATATACGTACACACACACACACACACACACACACACACACACACACACACACACACACACATATGTCTGTCCCTGTTTGCCTTTCCTTGCTTTCTTCCTTCCTTTCTTTCTTCCTCCCTTTCAAGGTATTCCTACTTTGGATTTGCACTCTTGATTACTACATCTCCTATGAATTGTGACTGCAATAAAAGGATGAAATACAGACATCTTTCCTCATGATGACCATGAATCATTGGGTATTTGACTTAAGGCCAACTCATGAAAGTATTGAGCATTTGTCTCTTCATTGGACTTCCCATCATATTTGTAGTATATCAAGAACAGATGGAGAGAGAAAGAATATGAATCTGTTGTCATGATTAGGTTTTCCAATAAGGAATTATTGAAGTTTGCTCATTAGTGGAAAAAAGGTAATTATTTTTTCACTAAGAACAAGGTATGGTAGGAGGAAAATTTGCAATTCTTAGATGATTGGCCTTCCCCCATATACACTAATATCCATCGACTTTTAAACAGGGAGCAGTGGATAAGTGAAAGAGGTTCTCTACTTAGGTCATAGGAGTGGGGGGGAGGTATCCATCTTTTTCTCTTCCTGAGAGCTAAGATGATATGTCAGAGGAGAAGGTTGGGAAGTAGATGCAGAAATGTTCAATGGATTCTCAAAATTCTACATCACTCTTTCCTTTTCATTATATTATGTCCTTAATTATGTCTTTAATTTTAGCACCAATTGGCTGGTGTTTAAAGTCATGATCAGAAGGAAAAACAAGATATGAGGGACTAAACAGGAACAGTAGATAAGGAGATAGGCAAATTATTATTTTTAATGGAATATCCATACCTTTCAATAGGAAGCTGGAAAAGTTGGAAGATGAGAGAGTTGGTGATATGTGAAAGAGCAGCTAAAGTGATCTGGTAACCAAAGGCCTGGGATGGTCAGGTGCATTTATATATTTCAAGCTGAAAAAAAGCTGTAGCTCTAGCATAGATATCTTTATGAGTAGCTGCGATATGCATACCTATATTAATGTACTTATGCCACATGTAAGTGTTATATATTTATATATTTTATATATATAATATAACATATAAGTATGATATATTTGTATATGTCACATATGTGCATATGATGGCGGAGGGGTTGAAGATTAAATGCTTCATGTTCAAAAGTAAGTACAAAATCTCCCCATCAATGCTTAGCTTCTCATCACACCTTCCTTATATCTGTCAATAGCACCAACATCCTAATCATCATGACCTACCATCTGAGTCTCTGTTTTCTCTTCTCTCTTATTTACCCCACAAATCTTGATAAATTTACTTTCATTTTAACTCTCCATTCCATTCTGTCTATTCTCTTCAGTTGGCCACCACCCTAGCATTGAGCTTCACCATTTGTCAGTTGGTTAAGGCAGTGAGGGCAGCTTGCTGGTACAGTGAATACAAGGCAGAGCTTGAAGTCAGGAAGACTCATGGTGGTGAGTTCAAATCTGGCCTCATATACTTACTAACTGTGTGACCCTGAGCAATTCATTTAACTCTGTTTGCCTCACTTTCCTCATTTATAAAATAAGCTGGAGAAGAAAATAGCAAATTACTTCAGCATCTTTACTAAGAAAACCCCAAAGGGGTCACAAAGAATAGGACATGACTGAAATGACTAAGGAATAAAAACAACATGTGGCAAGCATTGTGCTCAGAACTAGGGATAAAAATAAAAGTAAAAACATAATCACTTCCTCAAGGAACTTATAATGTAATGGCAACAATAACATGAAAACAACTTCATACATGAAAAGACAAATGATGAAAAATAAAGGTAATCTTAGAGAAGATAACACTCACAGTGGTATTATAGCAAGCACCTGACACATCCAGGATGGCCAGCTAGCATGGGTTCTTCGATCTGCTTTTCTAAAAGGAAAGCAAGTGTTGAGGGATCAACAATCTTCTTTAATTACATATACCAACAGAGAAAACACAACCAGAGAAACAAAGACCAACAGATAGACTTCCAACTCTCTGACCATAAGCAATACATACATCACAGATCAACAGACAGATCCAACTGTCTGGCCATTCATACATACATAGTTACCAGATAGAGAAGCACCAATATCTAAGCTTTCAAAGTTGCAGGGGCTTAATGGCTTCCCAGAGTCTCATCTGGCACATGAACCTTATTACAAAGAATAAGCCCCAAAGCAAAACTTCACCTTAGAAAATACACACTTTTCAGAGCTGAAGGGCTTCACAATCCTTGTGACCCAGTGCCTTATTAACAATTAAGAAAAGGTGAGGGCCTTTCTTTAAAACAAGCCTCTCCTAATCGAGCTTCCCTTAATGGGCTCCACCTGAAGCCTATTAATGGGCAAAGAAGATCTTTAACTCTCATTAGCATAAATCTCATTAACATCACAAGTGGCTGTTACAGAGAAAGGCTTGTTGCAGAAGGTCAGGTTTGAGTCAAGCTGTAAAGGAAACTTGGGGACCCAGGATACCAGATGAGGAGGGAGAACATTTCAGGAGTTAGGGAAAGTCAATGAAAAATCAGAATCAGAAGATGGTGTTTGTTATGTTATGTTATGCTAAGTTATGTTATGTTATGTTCCAGAAAACCAGTGCTGCTGTATTTTATAGTACATAGAGGGCAGTAAAGTGTAAGAAGACTGGAAAAGGAGGATAGTGACATCTCTCCATTAGACTAGTTTAATAGACTGATTACATTTTTCTACATCTAGTTTCTCTCTCTTTCAGTTCATTTGTCCCATGGCTAACAAATTCATCAGTCTGACGTGTCATGATTGTATGCTGATTTAGGAAAGTTGTCGATAAACATTTGTTATGCACCTCTTATGTGTAGACCCTATGCTGAGCACTGGGGATAAAAGAGGAAAAGACAGTTCTAGCTACCTTTCAAATTATGTAAAAATAATTTGTATAACTGCTTAAGTTGGTGGTGATCAACAGAGTGACAGTATTTGAAATGAGAGGTATTAAGTCAGGCTTCCTTGTAGAGAGTGGGATTTTGGCTGGGATGTGAAGAAAGACAAGGAATCCAGGAGGCAGAGATAAGGAACTAGAAAATTCTGGGAGGTATAGGGAATAGGTAGTGACAATTCTCTGTGTTAGGATATAGATCAGTTTGTTCAAGGAACAGCAAAGAGATATGTGTCAATGGATTGGAGAGTTAATGGGTGTAAGTAAAGCTCAAAAAACCTAGATAGCTCTATTTGTATCTATCTGTCCATCCATCTATCTATCTATCTATCTATCTATCTATCTATCTATCTATCTATCTATCATCTATCTATGGTGGATCAGGTTAAGCAGGGCTTTAAATGCCAATAAAAAGGGGGGGGGGGGCTTTATATTTTATCTAGAAGATAGTAGTAAGCCACTAAAATTTATTGTGTAGGGGGATGAAAATATCATACCCATATTTTTGGAAGATCACTTTGTCAAATGAGTGGAATGACCTGCAGACATTTGCTGTAGTATAGGTGTGAGTCAAAGAGACAACATACCATGGTAGTGTCAGTGTTAGAGGAGAGTAGATGGCATATATGAAAGATATGTAGGTAAATTGAGGGGTATTAAAAATAGATTGGATGTAAGAGGTGACAGAGAATGAGCATTTGGGGATGACACTCAGAAATTTGGACCTGGGGGGCTGAGAGGATGGTGATATCAACAAAATTGATAGGGAAATTAAGGAAAGGGAAGGGCTTGTGGGAAAAATAATAAGTTCAGTTTTGGACATGTTGATCTTAAGATGTTTATTGGACATACAGTTTGAAATTTCCAGTAAAAGTTGGAGATGAGAGGCTGGAGATTAGGGCTGGATAAGGAGATCTGACAATTGTTAGCATAGAAATGACAATCAAACCCATGGGAGCTACGAGATCACCAAATGGAACAGTAGAAAGGGAGAAGAAAAGAGAAACCAGGAGAGAGGCCTGAGAGACACTGATGTTTAGCCAGCATGATGTAGATGAAGCTCTAGTAAAGGAGAATATAAAGGAGTGGTGAGATAGGGGAGGAAAGCCAGTAGAGAGTAGTGTCATGAAAACCTAGAAAGAACTACCAAGAAGACAGTAATCAACAGGGTCAAGAGCTGAAGAGAGGCCAAGGAGTATGGACTGATGAAAGTCTGTTATATTTGGCAATTATCATTAGTAACTTTGCATAGAACTATTACAGTTGAATGACAAGGTCAGAAGCCAGACTCTAGAGTTAAGAGAGGGAGGAAATGGGGCAGAGGTATCTATTTATATAATCTTCTCAAGGAATTTAACCAAGAAAAAGAGGAAAGATATGGAACAATTGTAAATGGGGATGGATGGATCTAGTGAGCTTTTTTTTTTTTTTTTGAAGATGAGAGAACAGATGTTTTCAGATGCAGTAGGGAAACAGCCAGTAGACAGGGAGAGATTGAGAATAAAAGGGAGAGTAGGGATGATACAGAGGGCAATCTGCTGGAGAGGATGGAATGGAAAGAGATCACTTGTCCAGGTAGAGAGATTTGCCTTGTCAAAGAGGAGGGCCACCTCTTCACAGGAGATGAGTGATGGTAAAGATAGCAGCAGAAGGCACATGGAAGATGAGAGATAAAAAGAAGAGAAAAGGAAACTCTCATTGAATGGGCCCAATTTTTCAGTGAAATACGAGGCTAGAGTCTCGGAGGAGAGGACAGGAGGAGGAAGAGTCATGGGAAGTTTGAGGAGGGCTAAAAGGGTTTGGAAAAGCTGCAGTGGTAAGTAAGAGAGTAACTTTGCTGGAGAGATGTAAAAGGATTGCCTTGCCTCAGGAATGGCCCAGTCAAGATTTCATGACATCACAGTAGACCCAATCACCATGCTTTAATGACTTTCTCCAGTGTTTTTTCATGTGTGAATAAAAACAAAGGCAAAGAATGGTGGGAGTAATCTAATGCTGAAGTTTGTCAGGGAAAGTTTGGTGAAGAAATAATGAAGAGACTTAGGAGACGAGGACCTTTTAGAGACCAATTAGTTAAGATGAGAAAGATAGGGGAATGTAGCTAGTGGAAGGGTGGGATCCTGAGAAAGAACTAAGGGTTTGACAGACTGGAAGACATAGTAAGGAGGAAGAAGAAAAGACAACAGAATAAGGTAAGATGAGAGAATTGCAGAGTCCATGGGGAGCTAGGTGGCCCCAAGAATGAAGCTGGGCCTGGAGTCAGGAAGACTCATTTTTTTGAGTTCAAATCTGGCCTCAGATACGTCCTAGCTATGTGACCCTGGGCTAGTCACTAAACTCTGTTTCCCTTAGCTCCTCATCTAGGAAGGAAATAGCAAAACACACCAGTATCTTTGCCAAGAAAATTCTAGATAGGGTCATGAAGAGTAAAATACAAATGAAATGACTGAATAAGTACAACAATGAACGTGAAGTGGTACATTTGTCCATGATGCAAAATTGAAGGTATGCTCATTTCTGTGTGAAGCTGAGGTGGGTGAAGGAGTAGGTTATGAGAAATGAACAAGTGGAGCAATTGAATCACTGGCTTTTGAGGAAGTATTAATATGTATGTTGAAGTTTTCTGGGATAATGGACAATAATTGTGAGCCAGGTGCTGAAATCATTGCAGAAAGGAGTATTCCAGACATCAGCAGGTAATAATTTTGATTGATTGGGTGGAGGATGTGGATTGAACGAACCTTAAAGGAGGAGAAATTACTGAATGAGGATGGCATAACCTGCTCAAAAACATTCAGTGGTTTTCTATCCTGTAAAATACATACACCTTAGTTTAGTATGTACAGATCTCACTGACTCCAAACTATTTTTGAGGCTATAAAGAGCATTTGTTTCTGTTCTGACCAGAAACTCTGAGGGTCTTCTCCCCCAAGATTGATTATTACTTGAAAGCAGACTAAGCCTCCTTTTTGCCTCAATTATTACCTAGTCTTTAATTACTAAATGAGTGTTACCTCAGACAAACTGAAACCTGGGAAAGACCTTAGCTTAAAAACAGCAAGGTCTCCTACTGCCCTCTTGTCGTCTTGTCCTATATCTTGTCAATGGACTCTGATGACTCTGAAAGAGTGAGGCTGATAACTTTTCACAGCTCTACCTCACTTAAATCCAATTTATTTGCAAGCCAAGACATCACCCTGCTGATGTCATTCATCTTCTTTGAGAACAAAGGAGGAAAAACAACCTTTGAGGCCTTATTTTCAGTGGGCTGAAGGCTCAAGAGGAGGCAATGGTGTGATATGGCAACTAAAACAGTTAATTAGGTCTTAGACTAAAATGGGGAAATGATAGTCTCCAGTGATGATTCACTGACAATTCAATGATATTGATCATTACTTACATGGTAAATGGGATGGTGAAGGAAGCTGAATTCAGTCTCTACCCAGATCAGATGGCATAGTCTTGCTTGAAGAAACTTTAGAGTAGGACATGACAGCTAGCTTAGATTTTATGAAAGATAAATATGTAGATGAGAGATCACATTTAATCTATTTGGCAACAGTGGGGGAAACAAACAAACAAAAATAAGGATAATAGAAGCCCATTTGGAAGAAGTGGATATTACTTCAATGTAAGGGAAAACTTCCTAACAAATTGATCTGTCCAAATGGGAAATGACCTATCTCTCTGTAAAACTGTGTGCCAGTTCAGTTAGTAAGTAGTTAATATAGGCTACTTAATTCAGTCAACAAGACAAACTAGATTTTTATGTGTGTAGACACTGTCAGAGACATAATATAATCAAGAGGAATAGAGTCAGGGAGACTTGGGTTCAAGCTTTGCCTAAGAGTAGGCTTCACGGTGTCATCTGCCCTGGCCATCTTCCCTGCACCTACCATGTTTCTCCAGCATTTTTGTACTATAGACTTCTGATTGGCAAACTACAGTTCATGGGTTAAATCTTGCCATGTTGCTTACTTTTCTACTGCATAGATATAACAACAAGCACCCCACCATACCCAGGATGACCTGCTAGTATAGGTTATTGAATCTACTTTTCTTAAATGAAAGCAACTTTTAATGGGTCAACCATCTTATTTTAATCAAACACATATATCATTCATTTAGTTCAGGGGAAAAGGCCAGCATCCTTCACTTCAGAGAAAATACAAACAGAAATTACAAACCAAGAAAAGTAACATAAAGACCAACAGACAGGGCTTCTAGTTCTCTGACTATAAGCAACACATACATCACAGATCAACAGACAGATTCAACTGTCTGACCATTATATACATACAGAGTTACCAGAGAGAGAAGCAACAAACCTTGGTTTTCAAACCTGGGGGTGGGGGAGGGCTCCTTCATGGAAATCCAAAATCTCAAGTCATATTTGACCAAATCACAGGAACACTCTTCTAATGAGTGAACCAGAAACAAAATGTTAACCTCAGTATACATATATGTGTATATGTGTGTGTGCATATTATATATATATATATATATATATATATATATATATATATATATATATATATATATATATATATATATATATGCGGAGAGAGAGGGAGAGAGAGGGAGAGAGAGGGAGAGAGAGGGAGAGAGAGGGAGAGAGAGGGAGAGAGAGGGAGAGAGAGAGAGGCATCACAACTTAAGTGCTTGAGTGCCTAATGACCAAAAGGTGTGAAAACCTTCAAGCAAGGAAACCTCTTCTAAGCAAAATTCCCTTGATGGACTAAACTTGAAGACTATTAATGGATGGGGAAGATCATTAACTCCCATTAACATTACAATAGCTAAGGAATTTTTTTTTTAATGAACATTTATTGTATTTAGAAATGTTTAAAACAAAAAAACTTAGCTAGAGGACTGAAATAAGCAGCCCGCAGGCAATTGTATTTGGCTGATGCCTTGTGTAGGCCATAAAACAATTCCATGAGTCCTTGAGAGATCTTAGGCCTCTCTTGTTTTAGAAGTCCAGTTGAACAACCCTTGATTGGTCAGTTATTGAGTATAAACTTAACTAGTACATGATAGCTAACCTACCTACAAGAGACAAACGACCGCATCAGATTACAGTTCACAAATAGCCAGCTATCCCAGGCATCTTGAACTCTTCCTTTCCATTAGGGCATGGAATCTATCACCCAAATCCCTTTCCCCTTCATCTTTGTGCTCTAAAGTTATCAAATTAATACCACCAATTACTATCATTCCTAGAAATGTGGAAAGAGTATACTAATTGGCTGCTTTATTATAGTTCATCATCCTTGTAACTCTGGGACATTCTGTTCCTTGATTATCCTTGCTATATGCTAGAGGCAGCTAGGTGGTGCAGTAGATAGAGCAACAGTGCAGGAGTCAGGAGGACCTGAGTTCAAATCTCTCCTCAGACACTTGATACTCACTAGCTATGTGACCTTGGGCAAGTCACTTAACACCAGTTGCCTCATCCTGGGTCATCTCCACTCATCCTGATAAATATCTGGTCACTGGATTCATATGGCTCTGGAGGAGAAGTGAGGCTGGTGACCTGCACAGCCCTCCCTCACTCAAAACAAAGTCAAGTGCAAGTCATGTCATCATTTTTCTGATGGCATAGTCTTCTTCGGCAATGAAGGACAAACACACACACACACACACTGTAAGCTAGTCGCTTCCCCCTAATAGAATGTAAGCACCTTGAGAATAGAGACAATTCCCTTGTTTTATTTATATGCCCAGGGCTTATCCTAGTGACTACCACCTAGTAATCAATAAATGCTTTAACATTCATTCATAATAGCTCTACAACTCTGGGCAAGTCCTTTGATGTCTCACTGTCCCAGGTAGTTCTTTATGACCAGAAGTTACAGATAAATTGATAATCTGAACCCTTGGAAGGGGTTACCACTCTGGGAATTCCCCATATTGGGAAAATGAAAGGCCCAAGGCCATAAAATAGTACCCAACACAACTATTTATAAGGGATCACTATGCCAATAAACAGTCTAAAACACATCTACTTTCAGCTTGAATAAATTCCCCAGGCATTTTTTGCAGTTGCAGGTGGCCATTGCAAATATCCTAAGCATTATGGAAATCCTCAGGGTCTATTAGGCCCACCCCTGAATAATAGCTGTGCAATGGCTCAATGCATCTGGTCTCAAATGCTCCTAGATATGGTTTTAATTTGCTCTGACTTGGAAGTTGAATCAGTGTTCACAAAGCTTTGAATTAGAGTCAAGGGGTTCATGTCATACATACTCACAGCAATCTCGTATGTAGAAGATTCCCAAGATTGATTGCTCATCCAGGGAAAGCCCTGGCATTCAGACTGCCACTGAAAACCTTCCCGTTCTTCATACTGTCTGACCAAAAGCTGCCATCTCAGCAGAAACAAAACGAATTAGGACATAAAACACTGAAGCCCGAGCCCAGGCTGGAGCCTCTCCAACTTCATCAGGGAGGAAAGAAATGAGCTGCAAAGTTCCAAGATGAGGAAAAAATGCCCTGCTGACATTTTCCTTGTAAGCACCATTCCTTCTTTCAGTCAATAGACATCTATTTGTCCCAGTTCAGCAAGTATGTATTTAAATTCCTATTAAATGGAAAATGCTTCATTTTAGGGATACACAGCCCAGAATGAAACTGTTCCTGCCTGCTCTCAGAGAGCTTATATACTACCTTCTATGGAAGTGACAGAACATGGACATATATTAGTAACTAAAAAAGCATATAAGCATATATATACATGTGTATGCATGTACATATATGTGTGTATTATGTGTCTAGGTATATAGACATATAGCATTATAAATGTGATTTCATTGGTATATGAAGAGCCTGGTGAGAAACTTATCTGCTAGTGAAAGCAGCAAATTTTCAGCTATTTATAGTTAGAGATGCCCTGTGATGTGCAAATAGTGCCTTAAAGGTTGATATTAAGGGTTGCTGTTTCAGTACATGGTGAAGCCTCTCTTGAGCCTAGGGCATCCTAAAGTCTCTTCCCCTTATTTTGGAATACCATAAAGCTTCTGCCTTATTCTGGACTACAAAATTTCTTGTTTCCCTCACCCTGGGTCATAAAATATCCCCTGTCTTCCTTAAACTTTCATCGTAAAAACAAGCCCCTCTCCCTCTGAAAATTGCTAGTCCTTCCAGAGCTAGCCCACTGCTATGGGATCAATAAAGCTCTCCTTGGTTAGGAGAAAATCATCTAAGTGAATTCTTTCACACCTGAACCAGTTCTCCCAACTCTAAACCTCATCACGAGGTCAATGAGACGCTAAGTGATCTGTCTAGGGTTACACGCCTATTATGTGTTAAAGGTGAACTTAAATCCAGTTCTTCTGGGTTCTCTGTCTACTATATCATACATACATATACACACACATACATATGTATATGTAATCACACCTAAACACACACAGACACACACAACCATACACACATATATAAATAGACATCAGATATGTGTGTGCATGTATAGCTAACAGTGAGCATCAGGAAAGGTTCCCCCCATAGGAGGTGCTACTTTTGCAGGTACTTGAAAGGAACTTGTCTTTGCAGATACAAAGTAGATTCTTAACAAATATTTCATGAATTTAATTATAAAACTAAGTTGAGTGTTCTTTCTTCTGCATTCATAGGGATCTATTGTAGGTAATTTTGTGTTTATATATACATGTATATGCATACATGTACATGTATGTATTTATGCGACTATATTGAATCAATGCTCACACACATATGTATGTCCATAGATGTATATGCTTGTTTTTATATACACGTATACCTGTAATATATCTATGTCTGTGAAACATATGCACATACATGTATGGTACATATGTATGTACATATATATGTATATATGTGTATGCATACACATATGCACTATAGTTATTTATTTTCTTATTTGTTTGTTTACTTATCAGGCTTAATTAGGGACTGTTGGAGGCAGAGCATTCCAGACTTGGATACCAGCCTGGGAAAAGACATGGAAATGAGAGATCAATTATTGTCCAGGGAGAACGTCAATTAAGTCACTTAAGGAAAAATACAGTATATGACAGAGAAGTAGTGTGCAATGTCTGGAAAAAAATGTCTTTGAAGGCAGATTTAGAAGGGCTTTAAATATCAGAGAAGAGTTGTTATTTGATCCTAGATGCAATCTCTAGGTTCTCAAGCACTGCAGTGATTGGTCAGACCTGGGCAATAGGAAGGTTGTGTTGACAGTTCTGTGGAGGACAGATTAGAAAGAGGAGAAACTGGAAGCAAATAGATATTGGACATTCCTATTCATTTATGGTCAATTACTTAGGGTTGAAGTGGTGGATAATGTCTGGCCCTTGTCTTTAGGGAGGTTGCCATCTAGCAGGTAAGAGAAGATGTGTATAAATACATGGAATAGAAGGCTTCATATGTGCCCTTGAAAAGGAAATACCACATCCCATTCAGAGTGGGATTTGAAGCAGAGCTCCTATGGAATAATTTAGAAAGAGCTTTTCCTACCCTGGCCCTTTGTTATTTTCCCATTCTTAAACTTTACTCTTCCATGTATTCTACAATACACTGAATTTCAGTGATAGGTAACACAGACTTCCATCTTATTCCTCCCACAAGACATTTTCTTCTCACTGGGTCTTTTCACTGGCCGTCCCCTGCGCCTTGAACATCCTCCAGCTTCTTTCGTCGCTTCCTTCAAGTCTTGGTAGAATCATGCATTCTGCAAGAAGATTTATCAGATCCCTCTTACAGCTAATAATACCTTTGCTCTGAGCCTCTCCCCCTCCCCCAGTACGTTCTGTGTATATCTTCTTTATGTTGTTTTCCATATTGGACTGTGAGGTCCCTAAGGACAGGGACACCTTTATGCCTTTCTTTGTATCTCAAACACGTAGCACAATGTCTGAAACACAGTAAGTGCTTGAGGAATGCTGGTTGACTGACTTACTGACTGTTCTTGGAAGAAAATAGTAGCAAATCATTTGAACATTGGTCTTAAAATCAGAAGACCTAAGTTTGATGTGTAGCTCTGACATTTTCGAGTTATTTGACCCTGTACAACTCATTTAATCTGTCTGCTATTCAATTTCCTCAACTGGAAAATGAGAATACTAATAACATGTCTGTTACCTACCTTGCAGAAACATTGTGAGGGATATGCTTTGTAAATCTTAAAGGACTGTACAAATGTCAGCAATTAATATTTTTCTGCCCCCTTCATACCTCACATTGTAAACTTGTTCCTGGTTAGTAGCTGTGAGATCACATGTGATCTATAATATACTCATAGGCAGCAAATATAGACAGGATTCAGATTTAAAATCTTCTAACCTTTTGCCATATGATATGTAAAATATTTAGCTGTTCATGCTGATATACTTATATGCCCATTTTTGTATGTGGGTTTATGGTAATGCAATTCGTCATGTAACTACAGAACTGGAAAGAAACTTTAGTGATCATGTAGTCTGACGTTCTCATTATTCTAATTGAGGAAACTGAGGCACAGAAAAGTTCAGTGACTAGTCTAAGGTCAAGTAAATAGAATCAGATTCATAATTCAAAACTTTGGCCTCCCATTGCAATCCAGTGCTCTTTCTACTCAACTAGGTAGTCCTAATCTAGAGTGAGTAACTTAAAAAAATATTTTGATAACAGCATTTCAACCTAACTGATTTCCTTTGCAATCCTATGTATTTTATTTATGCATTTAAATAGAATATTCAGAGAAAGTCTTCATGGACTTCATCATATTGCCAAAGGGGCCCATGACACACAAAAATGATAATGCCCTAAGTTCTGGTTTTGTCAAGTCATCAAATGTATGGTTTTTATCAAATAGTATCTCCCTTTTCTTCCTCAGTTTCCTGATCTGTAAAATGAGGTGTCTGAACTAGATGATCTCTAAAATTCCTTTCAGGTTTAAAATTCTGTCATTCTGTGAGAATTATTTTAAACATTGGAAGAGGGCAGATGCATAAGGAGAGGCAGGTTGAATATAGAGAGCTGACTGTACTGGCAGGATTAAAGCTAGCAGAAGGAAAACCAGGAGGCTGGCTAGGGGGGTGGGAAGGAATGTTGCCCTCAGCAACATTCACCATCACTCCTTTGCATTTGTATTCATGTTTTAAACACAAATTAGGTCCTTGCAAGTTTTAGTGAGACATAGCAGATGAATTTGAAGTGAAGTATTTTTGCTGTTTTTGATTGACCAGTTGGTTTTCTCTTTTCTAGTCTCTGGGCAATGTGTTTTGCAGAGGATCCTTGGTTAGCTTTTGGAAAGCCCAATTTCTACCTCCTCCACACACATCAGTGGCATGGATATGATAATGAGCCTCCAATACAGATCACGCATTCAACTGGCTGCCACTTGCATATGGGCATGTACTCCAGTTATTTGCATCCAAGCAGCTAATGACAAAGCCTGAGAGCAAAGTGTCTTCTTCTTCTGCCCTTTGGAAATAAAACCAACAGAGTTTAGGCATGTTTTAATGGCAGCATTTTGTACATGGGAATAAAGTATATCTGGCTGCCATTAAACCTTTACTTCTTTGCTGGAGGAAGTGATTAAAAACTGAAGCTGCTGAAACTGTGGTGACTCTTCATTTGTCTTTGGCTTTAATGAAATGATTCTGAATGCCAAGTGCTTCTCTTAATATGTGGGCATGGGTGCTGTTCTGGAGATAAGGCTTAGAATGCCAAGGATTTGTAAGAATAACAGGAGCAATTTCAATGTATTATCATGATATAATTGAGATAATTATTCCTTGTACTTATATTGTCATTTAGGTTTTATTGAAAGGGTCACAGAATGCAAAACACTGACCCAGATGTTGGGAATTAGTGGAAAGCTCTTGCTCTTAAAGAGCTGAGGAAGGTGTTGTAAGTGATCTGCCTTTTAAAAAATAGAAAATTAAAGACAACATTATGAATTATTAACTTCTAATAAGTTACAGGGCAACTAGGTGACAAAGGATGGAGAACACTGGACATGGGGTTAGGAGAACCTGAGTTTAATCTGGCCTCAGACACTTACTAGTTGTGTGACCTTGGCAAATTTCTTAACTTCTGCTTGCCTCAGTTTCCTCAACTGTTAAATGGAGATAATAATAGCGTCTTCCTTCTAGGGTTATTAAGAGAATCAAATCAGAAAATAATCATAAAGTACTTAGCACAGTGCCTGATAATATAAACTTGATATAAATGTTAATTGATGTTGTTACCTGTGGGCCTGATAGAATAGATGTTCCTTGAGAGCAGGAGCTGTTTCTTTTTGTTTTTGTTTTTGTATCTTCAGGACTTGGCACAAGGGCAGACACACAAAAGGCATTTCAACAAAACTTGTTAATTGATTGATCCTCATTGAAAGTGTTTCCTCCAATTACCCTCCTTGCCTGATTAACTGCCCCCATCTTTTCTTTTCATAGATAGATCCTCTTAGATCTATTTGTCATTTGTGTCTGTGTATACACACACATGTACACAGACTTTTTTTTTTTTTTAATACAATCCATATCCCACTGGGCCAAGGAAAAACAAATAATCCTTTGAAGGGCTTTGTTGAATTTTCTCAGGATGCCTGGTGGTAGGCAGGAAACTTCCAACATTACCTCAAGCAGCAGCAGTCTTTATGGGTTCTGGGGTTGGGCCAGGCAGCAGCGCTCCTGAGGAGGAAGTAGACACAGGAGGAAACAATTCCAGAAGTGCAGGGAGTGAGTTTCTCATGAGAACCCTGGGATAAGGGATTGGCTCCCAGAATTCCCAAGGGAAAGAGAAAGGACAAGGGAATCTAAGGCTCTTTGGATACCCCCAGGAAAGTAAAGGGACAAGAGGGAAACATTGGGGCAAGAGGTAGAGGTGTTGGAAAATGGACACACAAATGACGTGTACAAGCCCAGACACCCAACCAATTTGTGTTGTGTTGTTTTGTGTTCATCCTTGGTTGCCAAAGATCATGCCCTCAGAGAAATAATAACATGACTTGCACTTGACTTTGTTTTGAGTGAGGGAGGGCTGTGCAGGTCACCAGCCTCACTTCTCCTCTGGAGTCATCTGACGAGGACACACCCGTAAAGACCTTGGAAAAGGGGAAGAATATGCACTCAAAATAAGGTTATACACAACACGGGGACAGGAAGGAAACATGGCCTTTACTTGCCTCTTTTCAAGGAGGTATAAATTAGCTATGGGAGTTGGGGCAGGGAGAGGCTAGGATTCAGACCTAGGAAAATGGGAAATGGGGCATGATTCCCAAAGGGCCGGCCTTCAGTCCCCAGATCCCCCAAGGTGAAATGACAATCCTTTCAGTTTGATTTGGACCAAATCTTGGCGCTGCTGCATAGAAGCCCTCCCTTTTCCCTTATAAGTCTTCTTGCTGGGCCAGCACTGGTTGGTACCTGGGGCAGGCTCCCTCAGCTCTGTCAGATATTGTTCTGGATCCTGGGATGTGGCTGTAGCTACTGCTGCTGTTTTTACCTAAATAGTTTTCTTCAGGTTGCCCACCTCCCTCTCATCTGCTGCTTCAGGCCCAGCTGTTGTCCTTTATGTTGGTTGGCACGGCTCATCTGTTCCTCAGTGATGACAACACTCCTTCATAGCCCATACACCATTCCTGGAGGGTTTGAGCAATGGAACAGAGGTCCTGGCCGTACATGTCCTGCCCAATGCTATAGTCTACTTCAAGCCGCTTGTTCTCTTGGTCCAGGGAGCCTTGGAAGACATCTGCATACACAGCCTCAATCACAAGATCTGCCATACATTTTGTAAAGCTAGTTCTTTACACTAAAAGCACTGCATATGGAATACACTTGACGTTGGCAGCCAATGTAATGACTGATAAAATGTCAAAGTGTATGTTTCGGTGCCTCTGTGAGGGAGGGCAAATTCCATGCTTCACCTAGATAGTCTGCATATGTCCCATAAGCAAACACTGTGAACAGTCAGAATGTGGGAGAAAAGTTACTCTCTGCCAGCTCTCAGACACTGGGCATGTCCAACAGCTCTCTGAAAACATAGACACCTGGGGCCTCCAGCCCCTGATGGATGAGGGTAGCCAAGGCAGCCGCTTTGGCTGACTTGACCAGAAGCAGGAACTGCTCCTGGGTCTGCCTTGTCACCTTCACCTCAGAGCTCATGGCTAGACTAGGCTGGGGGCCACTGGGCTCTGGAGGCTTAGATCTCTCAGTTTCACCTTTTGCATGCACTTAGAGGGATGGCCCCTCCCTCACCTCCACCAGCTGCTAGAAGCTGTTACCATTGCCTCCCTCCACAGCCACTCTGGCCACAAAACTCTATGACTGGCTCCTGAGGCCCTCACTTCCCCCACTACCTTATTACCATGTCTTAACATCAATCTAACACTGTGTGTGGGGGGTGACTTCTCATTTTGTGAATATTGCCTAGTTACTAATGGAACATAGGGATGATCCTTCAGTGAACTATTACCTTAATTCTCTGGTTCATTTTTTAAAAATTCTGGTTGTACATTTTTTTTAAAATTTATTCTTTCCACCTGTTCTCCATTGTGTTATGATTACAATTACAATATGGATGGCATGGTTTTTTTTACTTTATTTTTTTCCTTTTTTTACTAAAGCAGTACTAGTTTTCCTTTAACTTTTCCAAGGTCATACAATTCATAAATGGAGTATTTAGCAGTAGATTTGAAGGTCCTGCCCTAGTCCAATTTTAACCAGGACCAGAACTCAATCTGTAGAGGAGCAGTGCATGGCATAATGTCACATATCAGAGCTGGAAGAAATCTCAAAAGATCATCCACTTTATCACCCTCAAGAGACTTGGAAGGGGAAAGCAACTTTTAGATTTTTTTGATCACATTAAGCTAATTTTTTTAGACAAAATAACTTCCTCCTCCAAGTGAGATGAAACGTTCTTCCTAGAACAAATTATTCTGAACATCAATTGTTTTCAATCTATTTGCCAAGAAGGTAGACCTCTCACCTCCTTTCTTCCTTCTTTTCCCATTTCCAGCTGTAAAGGTATGAAAGGGCAAGAAAAGGGAGAAGAATATGATGATCTCCTTCTCTCTGTGTTGAAAATTAATAGACAGAAGCAACAGAGTTAATATGTATAGTCAGTTCTTTTTCTCAAGTCAGTAAGTATGAATTAAGAATGCAACACATACAAAGCCAAGTGCTGGTGGTCTTTTATAAAGAAAGCACAATACAAAACAAAACAAAAATTAAACCAAATGATCAGAACTCAGAGATGAACCGGGGAAACAATCTGAAAAGTGGCTTATGTAAAAACTATGTATATACATACATATACACACCTATATACATACATACACACATTATATACATGTGTCTATGTATATGTGTATACATACACATACAAGAGAAATTTGAGCAAATCCCAGAAAGAAGGCACTAATTTTTCTCATGTATTCTTATTTTTCCCTGTTGTGCATATTTTTTAGAATACTAGTATTTCAAGAAAACTTAAAATAACTAACCAGTATCATTTATTAAACATGTACTTTGTGCCAGGTACTGTGTTAGGCTCTAGATATACAAAGGAAAATAAACACTTCTTGGAGGAGCTTAAATTCCACAGGACAGGAGGCAACATATCCACATACATTTAGAAAAAAATATACGTAATGCACACACACATATATGTATTGCATGTATACATCATGTATATGTACATACATGTGTATATACACATTATATATATGTAAATATATCTATATATTTGATTTCAGTCAATTTGGGGCACAAGGGGGAAGGAAGCCCCAGAATCTCAGGAACTGGAGGAATCAGCATTTACATAGCACCTATCATGTGATGGCCACTGTGCTAAGTGTTTTTACAAATATTATCTCATTCAATATACCCAACAGCCTTGTGAAGTAGGGACTATTATTATCCTTATTTTACAGTTGAGGAATGTGCCACACAGGTTAAGTGACTTGCCAGGGTTACAAAAATGAAAAATGACTGAGACTAGATTAGAATTCAAGACTTCCGGATTCCAGATGCAATTCTCTGTTCACTGAGTCACCAGTTGCCTTAAAATTGAGAATTTTGGAGGAGGGGGAAGCTATGTACTAGCAAAATACAAAGATTCAAAGAGGAGGAGTGGAGGAGGAAGGGTATTCCAAGCACAGGATGACGCTTTTCCTGACCCCAACCCCAGCTTCTAGTCTTGCCTTTCAAACTATGTTCTATATATTTGTTTTTGTTAGTTTTCTATTTATACTATAAATACTTTGATATGTACTTCTATTTCTGATTTAAAATGCAAGCTCATTGTAAAGATTGTTTCATTCTTTGCACATGTACCCTCAGTGCCTAACGAACGAGGACTGGATATGTGTGTGCACATGTGGATGTGTGTGTATGTGTGTGAGTGTCCACACACGTGGGGAACTTGTGGCCTCAAAGCCACATGTGACCTTCTAGGTCCTCAAGTGTGGCCTTTTGATTGAATCCAAACTTCACAAAATAAATCCCCTTAATAAAAGGATTTGTTTTGTAAAACTTGGACTCAGTCAAAAGGCTGCATCCAAGGACCTGGAAGGCCATGTACAGCCTTGAGGCTGCGGGTTCCCCACCCCTGTGCAACACAGCTGGAGGTTCATAGATTCTTACTCACTGACTGATTGATTGAAGATAGGTGAAATGATGCGGCCAATGTTGCACTGGGATGGGTGATTGAGCTAGCTCTAGAATGAGCATCTCCTGATTCATAATTCAACTTCCATTTTGTTACTCCATCCTACTATCATTACTTTATATCAAACGTATACCAAAATCAAAGAAATGAGCTTTTGGAACAACAAGGGGTTTGGGGTCATTGAAATCAGTTGCAATTTTTTAAGGCCTGAAAAGCACTTGTGTTTCATGAGAAAGTCTACCCTGAATTTTAAACTCTCTCTCTCTCTCTCTCTCTCTCTCTTCCCTCCTTTCCTTATTTCATCCATCCCTTTCTCCCTCCATATATATGTGTATGTGTGCATATGTGTATATATATGTGCATATATGTGTATTTGTGTGTGTATGTGTGTGTGTGCGTGTATAATTTTCCCAATACAGTTTTAAACAGGAAAGAGGAGCTGGGAGAAGTTTCCCATATTTTAAAGAGTATAGTTAATTGCCAAATTAGCTATAGTTCTGGTTATATTCATTTATTAGAATATCTTCTGGAAATTGTCTCATTAGAGATCTAAAAGGATAAAAAGCACATCCAGATGACTTTTTTTATTGAAACCAACAACCAAATTAGACTCAATATTCCCTTTATAAAGAGTATACATTGGAGCAAATGACATTGATATCAACTTCTTAAGAGAACAGCAGCTAACTATAATATATGTATATATGTATATAATAGTAACACAACAACAAAATAATCAAAACTGAATGTTGTGAAATTATATGGTCGAGCTTTGCCATAAAGAAGAAATATAAGAATGCCTTCTCCCTTCTCCCCCCCACACACTTGTTTGCAGAGGGGAAGGTCTGTTTATTGTAACTGTTAGACTTTTATAAGGTATTGGTTCATTTTATTGAAGCTTTTTTTTTCAATCTCAATGAGAGATATTTGCCTGGTAAGGGGAAAAGTATGAATACATTAAAAAAATATAGGTGATGAAAAAAGGGATTGTCAATAAAATTTGTATTAAAAAGAACTGAGGTATAGTCCAATATAATGCCTTTTAGGCCAAGAAAAGTAACTGGTTAATTTTGAGTTCCTTTCCTAAAATTCAGTTTTCTTCAGATTTTAAGCTCTCCCATCTTACCAAATACAGATGATCATAGGTTAGAATCACTACTTCCTAATCCCTATTATCTTTTAGGATCAGTGTGCTTGGGTCTTTAAAATTTATTGAGACTGTCCTGATAGTTACTATAGAAAACAACTAAAATATTGACAGAATGACCATTGATACGTGCAAATATTTACAAAAGACACAATTTAAGAAAGGTCCAACAACTTGAAAAAAGGGGAAAAAAAGATGGCTTCACTTGGGTATGGGAATTTCACAAAATATTGATAAAGGTAATATGATCTAGAAATTCCAATGCAAGGAGGTAAATGTGACATTATAGATTCCAATGAAACATAGTAAGATGTAACCTATATCTGAAATGTGGTTCTGGAAAATTATGCACTGATTTATAATAACTACAAAAAATCATACCTGATTGAAGGGGGGCATAATAAAATTGCAGGTCAAGAATGTATACTATTTAGGGGAAAAAGAAAAAGTAAAAATAGCTGAGACTCAGCCATGTGATACATGGTACAGGGGGCATTTAGGTGAAAATCAAAGGAGGCAAAAACAGAGACAATCTTGTCACTAGTGTATACTATAGGTTATCTGGGCAGGCAAAGCAGGTAGGTAAGCAGTTTTGAGCTTCATATAGTAGCAATGGAGACCTATGATGATCTGGACATCTGTAGAACTATCGACCACTTCCCAAAATAGAACAGTTGAGGATGCCTCGATGCGTTTTAATGAAAATGTCATCCTACAAAAGCTGGAGAAGGTAATGACAGGAACTGATATTATGAGCCTGATTTTCCTTAACATGATTGCCTGCATAGGAATGATGGGATAGTTGGTTTGAGAACTGACCACTGCATTTCAATATTTGTGATAGAGTCAAGGGGAACCAAAACCTATTTGATGTGTACCCTAGATTTTGAGAGAGAGCAAAAGGTTCAGGAAAAGACTTTAAGCTCTATAGAGGGTCAGTCCAGAAAGAAAGTAAAACTTTTAAGAGCAACATTATGAGGATACAAAGAACAAGTTCTGATGAGTAAAGGGGGAAGAGATATCATTATCAACTCTTCAGCCAACTTAAATTTTTGAAGACATCCATGGCTCCCATTGATTGGGGAATGACAGAACACGCTGTGCTAAATGAATCAAATGGAATATTACTGGCTTTAAGTAATGATGATGGCAGATAGAGAGAAACACAGGAAAACTTACAAGAGCTGATACAAAATGAAATGAACCAAACCAGGGAAACAATATGCATGATGGCTACAACAACAGAAATATAAAGAAATAGAGTTATCAAAGCTAAATGCCATGAAACTAGAATGAGCAAGTGTGACCCTAGATAAGAGACAATATATGAAAAGGCATCTCCTCCAAAACTGTGGGTTTTGTTTGTTTGTTTTTAGAGGTGGCGGGTAGGGGTGAATACTAACTATAAGGTCAGGCTTTTTTATGTATTAGAAAAATTTGAAAATTTATTTTGCCCTTTATTCTTTTATTTTTTAGGAAAAGTGATAACTTTCCAGGCAGAGGGAGAATTACATCAAGAAATGTAGGAGAGACATTTAAAGCAGCTTTTTTCTCGGGGTAAAGGATTAGAAGTTGAGGGGATATCCATCAATTGGATAATGACTGAACAAGTTGTGACATGTGATTATGATGGAACAGTATTGTGCTATAAGAAATGATGAGCAGGATGCTCTCAGAAAAACCAGGAAAGACTTGCATGGTCTGATGCAAAGCGGGAATGTGCTATTTACAAAGTAACAGCAATATCGTAAGATAGTCAGCTGGGAATGACTTAGCTGTTCTCGGCAATATAACAATCCAAGACAACTGTGAGGAACTTATGATGAAAAATGCTATCCATCCCCAGAAAAAGAGCTGATGGTGTTTGAATACAGATTGAAGCATATATATATATATATATATATATATATGTGTGTGTGTGTGTGTGTGTGTGTGTGTATGTGCATATGTATATATATGTGTATGTGTATATATATGTGTGTGTATACACATATATGTGTATGTGTGCATATATAAATATATACCTACTCAAAAAAAAAGAAATGTAGGTGAGATTAAAATTTAAAAAAAATTATAAAATTAAAAAATACACATATAGAAGCTGGAAGCAAAGACAGGCAATAGAGCAGACCACAATAGTATTTTACAGGCCTACAGGAATAATGTCAGAAGCGCTATATTTTAAAAACTGATTAAGGATCCTGTCTAAAGGCAGCTCAAAGGAGCATTTAAAAGCTATGTGTGTAGAAGTAGTAGGATGAAGAAAATAAATGAAAAGATATGATCATGTATTATGGAACTGATGATGGAGGGACTTGAAGAGCTAGTCAACTCTTATTTTTCTTCCTTTCTCTGCAAGGAGAATCTTTGGACTGGAAAAGAAAAAATAAAAATCACCAATAGAGAGTTGATAACCAAGATAATCAGGGAGGGGGTAAACCATGGTCCAATGGCTTTGATGAATTCTAGTCACCTGACCAAGAGGAACAATAACCTACAACTCTGAATGACATGCCCGAGGTAATCGTAAGTGATTTCTAAAGTATCATGGAATGTGAAATTTGTGTTTCTAGGTATGGCCAAATGTTGCCAAGATTTAAAAAAAAATGGATCATTGAACTTGATTTCCAGTCTATTAAATTTGAAATATTATTAAAGTTTAATAAGCACCTTGAAAAAAGAGCATTTCAAAATGATCAAGTTTGAGCTCTTGAAGAACAAACCATGACAGATTTATTTCCTTTTTTGTATAGTATTACTAAACTGGTAGGTCAAAGAAATTCTATAGATAGTATTTAGGTAAATTTGAATAAAGTATTTAAAAAAAAAAACCTCTCATTTTGTGAATGTGTGTGTGTGATGAAGTCAGAGAAGAAAGGGATTGGCATGAGTGTAATTCAGAAGCAGCACAAATGCATGAAATGTTCAGTTCAAAAAGTAGAGAAAATTTTCACTTTGTTAGGTACTACCAACTTCATTCCAGTTATGTGGTACAAAAGGTGTCCTCCAACGTTGGAAAGCATGGGTCAGCACAGGTGCACTAAATAGGAGAGGGCTTGTTAGGTAATCTGCACTGAAGAACTCAAGTTTCCTAATTTTATCTACCCATTTCTGATCTCTCCATCCTCAAGTCAGTTGTTTCTTCCCACTCAGCATTCACAATGTTCCTAGGAGAAGGACTGTGGAGAAATGGTCCCTCTTACAATATGAAAGAGGGCTTGGAACTACTCTCCCAAACTCTAAGGGTATTGAGACAAAAAATTATTATTTTACTATATTACTGATGAATTATTAAATTGGGATCCAGGCTTTTCTTCTCAATTTCCTCATTAAAGCCTAGCTCTTATTAAGGCTCTGAAGGATAGAAGTGATTGAAGAATTATTCTGAGCCCTCAAGGAACATGCTCTTCAGGCTTGGGTAGGATTCCATCTAATCAGGGACCTAACTGTACAGTATAAACAGTCTCTGACCAGAGACGGTCCTTACCCTGAGCAAAAGAGCCCCTGTCCTTGTACCCCTCCATCAAAGCCTAAGGTAACCCAGCTCATGAAGGAGAAAATTGACCAGAGGGGTCTGGATGGAGATGGACAACCCTGTTCAAACTGCTGGAGGTGGCCAAGATTTATGATCAAGTCACATTCTCAGTAGGAGGAGCTGAAGACTTTTAGCCTACCTCCTCATTATATGTCCGCCAAGCAGGGTGGATTTTCACTTGCCAATGGAATTATTTTTTAGAAGTATTATTTGCCAGTTTTCAGAAGTGTTGTTTAAAGCTTTCAGGATCTCTACTGGGCTTCTTTGGTTATCAAGAGAAACAATTGACCATCAATGTATTTATTGCCAACTAGCCTAATTAATACATTGATTAGTAATTAACCAGAAACTTTGTCTGTCAGGGTTTGTCATTCATTTCAGTATTATGAGAAAATGTTAGAGTAGGAAGAAAATTTGAGGCCCATCTAGTTAAATTCCCTAATTTTACAGAAACCATGTGTGCAGAAAAGGGTTAGGGATGGAGCACCCCCACAATCTGAAAAATCTGCACACATGTTTTTGGCCTTCCTTTTGTACCACAGAAAAAGTCTGAGTTTTTAGTTTCTCTTTCATGTGGTGTTTACAGTACTTTATTGTAAAATTTCAGTTCATATGGGACAATACAGATATTTTATGCATTTCTGAGTTTCTAATTTTTTTCTGTGTCATCTGTTGGCCTTTACATGTCATCTGCAGCTTCTGTGAAGCTCTTCCACAATTCTCGTTTAATTTCTTATGCTGACCCATGATATATTGAAACCATGATGGGGAAAAGTCATGATGTGGAAGGGATAACTATACAATCAAGTTGTATATGGGACAAATAGGAAATAACAGAGTGTGTTGATCTTGGGGCCCTGGATCCAGCTGAGCCAATCAACCTGGTTCAAAGTTCTGGGAGGGCGACAGAAGTAGGGTAGCACACTGGTGGCTTGTCCACATGGCGCAAGGGGGTTGGGGCACAAGGTTCTCAGTGAGTGTGGCTGGTCCATCAGCAGAATCACTAGAAATCTTGGGAGTGGGCGCATGGAGGCACTCCTACAAAGCAAAACACAGCTAATGTTACTGCCCCAAGGCACCAGACACAACCCAGGCACTGTTCCCATCTAGTGAAGGGCAGGGTTGACCTGGTCCCTCTCTCAGGAGGCTAGAATGACCTCCTGGCAATCACTGCTGCTCCTGCTTGTTCACAGAGCCTTTCACTAGGGACACCCAGAGGGCATGGCTCACAAGTCACTCATCTATCCTGAGGCTCCCAAAGATTCCATAAGAGCCTTATCACACCTCCTTCAAGAAGGTAAAGGGCCAAGGGAGAAAGGGAAAGGGAGATCTGCTCAGTGTCACTCAGCAAGACTGAGCTGACAGAAGAACTCAGACCAAGCCCACATCCTTCCTCTTGGTTAGTACTGAAGCATTTTTGTCATGTTGGGAGTAAGAGGGATTGGGAAAGGTTTCTGTAGAAGGTAGAATTTTAGCAGGCACTTGAATGAAGCTAGGGAAGTCATGAGGCATATATGAGGGGTGAGTCAGTTTTGGTAATACTCTTTGTGACATACCTTTGAAGGTATTTGTAACAATCCGCTCCCTAACCCCTACAAAATATCTTCAACACAGATCCATTTAAACTAAATTATCATTACATCTTCTGGAATGGGTCTGCTGAGAATAATTTGGCGATAGACTCCATCCTATGATTTGAAAGGCAAGTCTCTAAGAAAATATGGCTCTTGGAAGGGGTTTATTGGAGAACAGGAGTGAAGGAGCATAAGAGAGACTAATCCAAGAGTAGGAGTCACTTCGGGGTTTAGGGGAGATGGAATAAGATAAGACATGGAGATGTCATTCAGTTAATGTTGCCATTAAAAAAAAATCAGAACTGCCAAATAAAAAGTGCATTTCCAAATATACCATAGAACCAGAAGGAAGCATTATACGTTGATATATGAATTGCTATTACTTGAATCTGGCTTTTGTTTTTAAGAGTAAAACAAAATCAATGGACTACTTTGCATAGTATCTCACTTGTCTATTTTAGTTAATTCTGTCCAGCAAAATTCACCTTAGGACAGACCCCATGTCTCAGGGCCCAGGATTAGGCAAATTTTAGCAAGTGATCAAACAAACTTCCATGATTATATACTACTACATAGAATTTCAGGAAAAAGGGCAGACTACTGGGCTTCCCTCCCTTTAATTTATAAAAGTGTGGAGCAAGTATAGACCATCTCAGAACACACCTGAAAAATGCTGAGCAATTATGACTAATTCTTGGACCCAGTCTCAAGAGAGATAACCTAGATACCCCAAAAACTTTATATGGATCTGTCTTACCCAGTACTTGGTAGAAAAATAGTTTGCTTACTAAGGTGAAATGAAAAGTAAAAGCTTTTTTTTTATATAATAGACATAAAGAAAAAAGGTAATATCAGGAAAAAAACAAATGGCACCACATTCAGAATATGATTTTCATTTTCAGTCTTTTTGTGTTACTAAAATATTTTCTTCAAATGTGTTATTATGCTAAAAGAAGAGGGATGTTTTCTGGAAGAGAGAAGTCTACTGTACTTGACTTTTTTGTTTCATACATGCTTTCAGCAGAACTGAAGGCTCAAATCACTTGATAAAATTGTATTGGTTTCCATGTATGGCTTGTGATCAGGTTGGGGCTTTTTGGTGATGGAGTTGTGGATCCATCCATACAAATGGCATAGTAAAGCAATTTTATGCTTTGATATGGAAGCAAAGATAAATTATCATTTATACTGATTTCTGTATCTAATTTTTTCTCAAACATTCCAAAATTTCTTGTGTCATTTTTTTTTTAAATTTTGGCTATTAAGTCATGAATGACATTCACAAGGTTACCCAAATTTGGAATATTGTGAAGGAAATTTATATCCAAGTAATTTTGCCACATGATAATAAAAAGAAAATTTATATGCTACTTTGCTTCTTACAGAATTTCCTGCAGTGAAAGTTTCTGGACTCATAAAGAGAGTGGACAATAATTTTCTGTGTTATTGTATGGATTTCTCATTAGGTATGGGTTGGAGTACATGCCTCTTCCTCCCCTCCCCAACCCTGTAACCCCCCATAATGTGACTTCCAATTCTAAAATTTTGTACTTCTGTCAGTCTGTGAAATTTCCATTTTCTAGATGTGAAAACTAAGATATATTTATGTAATTTGCTCAAAACAAAACACAAACCCAATCTTTCCCTCAACTATTGTAATCTTAACTTCCATGCAAATATGCAAATTTGGATGCAATCTAACAGATTTTAGCTATGGATCTGGAAGTGACCTTAAAAGTCATCTAGCCCAGCCCATTATTTTATAGATAAAAGAAATATTGACTTAGGGATAAAGGATTAAAATTAAGGATTAGGTTAAAAGTTAATTTAATGAGTTAAAGGTCCAAGGTCACAAAAGCATTGAGTAGATGAGGTGAGATTTAAGCCTATATTCTCTGACTCTGAAAATCAGTGTATTTTTCTCAAGATATAATATGAAGATAAATGGAATATATAGATAAAAGTATGGTAAATGCTATATACAATACAACCATGTATCAAACTGTGTACTTTAATTATAAATCACATCCCTCCAGTTTTAGAGGTAAGGGAAAAAATAGATTGGCCATTTTGACCTCTGTCTCTTTATACTCCAGAGCTACATATCATAGAAAATTTCATTTCCCTAAGAGAATCTGGGGAGCCTGTAGGAATTCTGTTATAGGAATTCTGTTGCTATCTGAAATTCCATAAGAGTTACACTCTCCATGAACAACATTAGAGAGAATCATCTGGAATGGAAAGATTGATCTATGCATGGTAAAGATGAACCAGCTCGTTAGCTCCCTCTATGCCTTACTCAGTGTAGAATTTTGAATTAAGGGCTTGATCTCTAAAACAATATAATGGAATCTCCACTAAAACCAATGAATTTCAAAAAAGGATGTACACTTCAGTGTTGGTTCTTATTAGACTTGCTAATGCTTTTGAAGCTTTTTGGAGCCCATTTAAAGCTCAGCCCTTCTTTTCTTCTCTGTTCCTGGTCATTATGTATTCAACATCATATTGAGAAGTAATTTGTATTCCTTCCTAAGTCAGGTAGTTCCTGAGATGTTGATCAACCCACATTTTGAATTCATTGTTTATTTCTCTTTTCATTTTTTTCTTTCGATCTTTGATTAGTCACCATTTCCTTGTATTCCAGAAAAGATAAAGTGCAATGAGTACTTCACTGCCATGGACATGAATCCTGCCACTGGGACTTACTAGCTGAATGACCTTAGGAAAATTATTTATCCTTTCTGAGATTTGATCCCATTAACTGTAAATAAAGTTAGCCTCTGCTGTTTTCCAATGGAGGGAACTTCTTAAGTCAATGTATTTATCTGTGAAACGGGCATAAGAGCAGGTTGCTCTTTGCTGATAATGATTAAAGGTTAAATTTGTGAAGACGTTCAAGGTTCTAGGTTACTTTTGATTTTTACCTTTAGAACTTTTCATTCAAAACCTCACATTCAATTTTCTAAGGATATAGTGAGAAAAAAACAGGAATGACAAATATTCAACCACATTTTCAGTTCACTCTACAGAAACTATTATCACGTTCCTGAAAATCACATTTTCACCTCCCAAGGTGGATTTCCATAGCTTGTTTGGTGGCACAACTGGTTCCAATGTGTGAATCACACTTTCAAAATAAGTCATTTCACCCTTCCCTTGTGTGCTTTTTCTCCTCTTAAAGCAGTTTTCACATGTAATTGTATCTCTTAAAGACACATTTACTGTCTTTTAAGGTGCTAAATATAAATGCCAAAGGGGAAAAAACGAGAAACCAAGATGGAAAAATGTATAGCTTAAGGACAACATAAGCTAAGATTCTGATGATCTCTTTAATAGGTATTGATACTCTATCCTTTACTTTACAATTTAGCTGACAAGCAGGTAGCAAAGTATACTGCAAAATCCAGGAGTAGAAAAGTAGAAGGACATATGTTTTGTGAAAATAATTTGCCAATTTTACAATATTATTACATATATAATCATTTGTGACACTATCTGAAAGAGTTTGTAGATTAAAGAGGAATAGCAAAAAAAAAAAAAAAAAAAGAAAGTGCTGTTTCCCGTGGCTCCCCCATTTGGAATGTGGGTATTACCCCTATTTCCAAGTTAAATCTTTCTCTTATCTGGGAGACTTCTTCCATAATAATTTTCTTTGTTTTCTGAGTATACTCAGAGTGGAAACTATGAGAAAGACATACAGTTTATTCAAAGACATCTTCATCAGACTGCCAATGGCTATTAGCCCATGTTAGCCTAGAATGAGAAAAACAAAACAAAACATGGATCCAATTTAATTCAGCTTTTTTGGGAGAGAGGGGTGAAGAAAGTGGGATTTATCCAAACAAATCAATAATTAAAATCATCTCTTGAAATTTTATTTCAGGACTACTCAGTAGTGGAGATGGAGAAGAGGTGAAAAAATTAATTATGCCCCAAAAGTCAAAAGTTTCATCTCTCTCTCTCTCTCTCTCTCTCTCTCTCTCTCTCTCTCTCTCTCTCTCTCTCTCTCTGTCTCTCTGTCTCTCTGTCTCTCTGTCTCTCTCGTCAAACTTTTCACCAAAGCTTATTTTCAAATGATTCAAATTCATAACCCTCTCCCAGTCCCAGAGTCCATTCTCATGATCACATTTTACAACATACCATTTTACCTCACAGATGTTTAACTTTTGTAAATGATGTAGTAACTGCAGGATTAGGCCTGGAGTCTAGAAGAACTCAGCACAGTTCCTGGCTAAGACACTTACTAGTTTTGTGATCCTGGGTAAGTCAGTTATGTTCTGTCTGGATCATTATCCTCATTTATAGAATGGAGATAATAATTTCACACACTCCATATAGCAGTTAAATGGATAAAATGTAATAATATGTCTAAAGAATTTTTAAAACCTTAATATGAGTAGCTAAGTGGTGCAGTGGATAAAGCACTAGCCTTGGAGTCGGTACACAAAGTACTTGGAGTACATGAAATACAGTTGGATCATATAACATGTGAAGGAGTTAGGGCTAAAGAGATGGGTTGAGAGCTCATAAGTGGGATTAAGAAGACTGAATAGTATTCAATAGTCCAGCCCTTCAGTAAGTACTTGTTGATTGGTACACTGATAGACAATTCTTGAGTCACAGAGTGATATGATGAGATCTCTGTGTCTAGAATATGACTTAGGAAAAGCTCAAGAGGATAGATTGGAGTAGGGAGAGATTATTGGCAAGGGGAATGTTTAGGAACTTATAACTATATTGTAGGGGAGAAATTACGAGTCTTGTCCAGTGTCTGTACTGCTGGGAGAAGAAATTTAAAGCAGAGGAGTGACAGGAAAAAATGAAGGAAAATTGTTTCAAAAAAACTTTAGAAATGATGTAATGCTGTGAGGGAGAGTAAAAAGTCATACTTAGGATTCTAAGAATAATGGAATCACTTATACAACCAAGAAAATCAGTTAGAGGGATCAGTTTTACATGAAAGATAATGAGTTAATCCCTTGATTATTTTTAATTTAGAAATGATAATTGAACATTTTGGTTCTCCTGGAGGGTTGAAATTTATCTTAAATTTATCTTTCTGTATCTCACACAACACCCAATAGTGATTTACATTTTAAAAAAAAATTTGTTTTGTTTTGTTTTTAATTTATGGAACATAATCAGCATTTCCATAACATATTATAATAAAAATTTGATTTCACATGAAATCACAAATATATTATGTACAACTTGCTTTTCCTTTGAAATATATAATAAAGTTATGTAAATTTCTTTTTTTCCTTTTTTCCTTCCCCCCACCCTAGAGATGGCTACCATTAGACACAAATATGCATATATATATATATTACATATATATATATAAAATCATTTTATACATACTTCTATTTATCAGTTCTTTCTCTGGATGCCTATAGTGTCTTCCTTCATATATCCTTCGTAGTTGACATTTACAAACATCAAAATGACTCATTCACTCAAGGTTGTTTTGTTTTGTTTTGGTTTTTTTGGCTTCATAGAGTTTATTTGTGGGTCTTTATGTATTGAATTCTTGCCATGCCTTGCATGAAGAGAAAGGCCTTTCGGGTGTCCAAGGGACATGTGCTTGAGTCCAGCAGCCCTGGAGTCGGGTCACTGGTGGATAAGACTTGGTGGTCAGAGGGAAGGATCTTGGAATGGGTCACCAGTACCAGCTCACCCATGGGCCAAAAGCCCTATTCTGGGACCTGTACAGTGGACGCATCCTGGAGGGGGAGACAACAAGCTCTCTGGTATCAGGCAAATGATAGCTGGTGGAGAGTCCTAGAGAGGCAGTCAGAATCACAAATGGTCTTTGGTCCACTGCTTTGGCTAGTGTCTGGCAGTGGGACTAGCTTGGCTGTCCCTCCAAGAGGGTTGGAGAGAGGGGGGAGGAGGAGGGATGCTCTCAGTATGGGATTATGTCCTTGGTCCTTGTCCTGTTCACCATGAGCCACCAGTGGTGATTGGCTTTGCTCCCTTGCTGACTTCCTTCCTCGGGAGCTCCTGGGTGGTCTCCTCAGCTCTCATGGTGACCCTATGTGTTACCAAAAGACTGCCGAAGTGCTATCATGCCTGTACCCTCTGCAGGTCAGGCAGGTCATCTGCTGGGCTGCTGCTCACTCCCTGGCAAAGTTTCTCTTAAAACAATATTGCTATATGCAACGTTACCTTTGTTCAGCTCCTTTTGTTCTCCATTGTTTCTTGCAAGTTTATTCATGTTTTTAAGATCACTGAACTCAGCCTTTCTTATAGCACAGTAGTATTCCATCACAATCATATATCACAGCTTGTCCAGTCATTTCCCAACTAATGAGCATCTGCACAATATCTAGTTTTTTGTCACCACAAAGATAGTTTCTATAAATATTTTAGAATGTATACGTTCTTTCCCTTTTTCCCTATCATCTATAGAAATAGACTTAGTAGTGGTATTGCTGGATCAAAGATGCATAGGCAATTTGGTAATCCTTTGGCCATAATTTCAGATTGCTCTCCATAATGATTGAATTGGTTCACAATTCTACCAACAATAAATTAGTGCCCCAGTTTTTTTCCCACATCTCCTCCAATTTTGATTTCCCGTTCAATCATTTTTAGCAAATCCAATAGGTGTAACGTGATATCTCAAATGATTTTCATTTCATTTCATTTCATTTTTGTTCTTGATTCTATTTCATTAGAGTGGTGAAGTCTACAGATCAAATCCCCTCCAACAATACAAATCAGCAACTCTTCTACAATTCAGTAGTTGCTATAGGACTTGAAAGATTAAGTGATTGCAAATGGTCCTAAAACTAGAATGTGTCAAGAGAATCTTCCTGAGATGTGAGTTCTCTATCCATTGGCAACATTGCCCTACATAGTGGGAAATAAATTAATGTGGTTATTGATTATTTCGTTTGGAGTAACAAAATCTTTTTGGATTTTTTTAAACCTTTCTTCTGTATGGAAATGATCTAACTCTGGAAAGGCATATTCAAATAGAGAATCATTATGACTTAAGTCTTGGGTAGAAAAAGGGATCTTACTTTTCTCAATAATAATCTAAACATTTTTAAATACATAAAATGTGATTAAAAAGCTTCATAAATATTCACAGTTTCCACCTGGGGTTCTCAGAAAGCACAATTTTAAATCCCTGAACATTTTCCACAGTAGCAAATACTCTCTCAGTACCTAAATATGTCCACTAATTGTCCAGCCTATCAACTTCCCTAAGATAAGAGCAAAGTATGTTGCCCTACTGAAATCTCTTTGCCTAACAATAGTCTGATAACCAATGGGGAAAGAACTGAGAACTTGACATGTGCAAGGATTTTAAACCTTACCAAGACAAATTTTCCATGGTGATCAAAAAGTAATATTTTTCAGGATTAATTGAAGGGCTAAACAAGGGCAGAGTAAATTTAGGCAGTAGAGACAACTAGTACACTTAACAAGAATTGAAGTACCAGGGGCAGAGCCAAGATGCCAAGTAGAAAGACACATATACTCTAGTGCTTCCCCCACATCCCACAAAGTACCTGTAAAAAATGACTCTCAACAAATTCTAGAGCAGCAGAAACCACAGAACAACAGAGTGAAAGAAGTTTCCAGCCAAAGGTAACCTGGAAGGTGGACAGGAAAGGTCTATCTCATGAGATGCTTAGTGGAGCAGAACCCAGCCCTGGCTGTGTGGCACTGGAAGGAACAGTACCTGAACAGACCTCCAGGGCAGAATTCCCAGCAGGGAGGGTTCCAGATCCCTCAACCCACAAGTGACAAAGAAAGCCCCAAAGGTCAGTGTGAGAGGGCTTTCCCAGCTGGGCAAGAGGGGAGTGGGGTCTCCCCAGCACTGGCCCCAGGCAGTGACAGAGGTGGCAGCGGCAGTAGCAGCAACAGCAGCAGTGGGATGCAGGCAGCTATGGTGGCTGCAGAAGCAGCCTGGGTCCATTGTCCAGGCAGCTCAGCTTAAAGCCTCTGGGAGAATTGAGCAACTGATCTGAATCTCAGCCTTGAGAATAGTACTGGACAGAAAAGGATCACTAGGACATTCCTCATGACAAAGGATTCAGAAGTCAAGTAACTGGCTGGGAAAATGCCCAAAAAAGGAGAAAAAAAATAAGACCACAGAAGGTTATTTTCTTGGTGAATACATGTCCCCTTTCATCTTTTTGGATGAGGAAGAACAAGGCATACTGTCAGAGGAAGTTAAGGCTTCTTCCTCCAGTGCCTCCAAAATGAATATGAAATAGGTTCAAGCTGTAGAAGAGCTTGAAAAGTGAGTCAGCAGCTTACTAAATTAGAACAAAAAATATTGAGGAAAATAACACCTTTAAAAATAGGCTAACTCAATTGGAAAAAGAAGTCCAAAAGGCCAATGAGGAGAAGGAGGCTTTAAAAAGCAGAATTAGTCAAATGGAAAAGAAGGTTCAAAAGCTCGCTGAAGAAAAAATTTCTTTAAAAGAGTGACTGCAGTTCAGGGAAGCTAATGATTATGAGATAAACCAAGAAGCTGAAAAACAAAACCAAAAGATTGAAAAAATACAAGATAATGTGAAACATCGTATTGGAAAAACAATTGACCTGGAAAATAGATCTAGGAGAGATAACTTAAAAAATTATGGAATTACCTGAAAGCCATGATCAAAAACAGAGCCTAGACATTGTCTTCCATGAAATTATCAAGGAAAACTGCTCTGACATTCTAGAACCAGAGGGCAAAATAAATATTGAAAGAATCCACTGATCACTTCCTGAAAGAGACCCAAAAAGAGAAACTCCTAGGAATATTGTGGCCAAATTTCAGAATTCTGAGGTCAAGGAGAAAATATTGCAAGCTGCTACAAAGAAACAATTCAAGTATTGTGGAAATATAATCAGGATAACAAAGGATCTGGCAGATTTCACATTAAGGGTTTGAAAGGCTTCAATAGGATATTCCAGAAGTCAAAGGAACTGGGATTAAAACCATGGGATTAAAACCAAGAATCACCTACCCAGCAAAGCTGAGTATAATACTTCCAGGGAATAAATGGTCATTCAATGATATAGACAACTTTCAAGAATTCATGATTAAAAGACCAGAAATGAATAGAAAATATGACTTTCAAACATAAGAATCAAGAGAAGCATGAAAAGGTAAACAGGAAAGAGAAATCATAAAGCTAAACTGTTTACATGCCTACATGGAAAGATAATGCTTGGAACTCTTGAGACTTTTCTCAGTATTTGGGTAGGTGGAGGGATTACACACACACACACACACACACACACACACACACACAAACATATAGATAGAGAGTACAGGTGGAGTTGAATCAGAAGAGATGATACTCATAAAAATAAAATTAAGGGGTGAGAGAGGAAAATATTGGAAGGAGAAAGGGAGAAATGGAGATAAGAAAAATCTTGTTCAATGATGGAGAAAAGGAAGGAGGCGAGATGGGAGAAGTGAAGCTTACTCTCTTCACATATGGCTTAAGGATTGAATAACATGCTCACTAAATTTGGTATGAGAATCTATCTTACACTACAGCAAAGTAGGTGAGAAGGGGACAAGTGGGATAAGGGCGATGATAGAAGGGAGGGCAAGTGGGAGAAGGGAGTAAGTAGAAGTAAACACTTTTGGGAAGGGACAAGGTCAAATAAGAGAATAGGAAAAAAGGGAGGGACAGGGTAGGATGGAAGGCAATATAGTTAGTCTTACACAACCTGGCTATTATGGAAGTTTTTTCCAAAAAGACACATACATAACCTGTATTGAATTGCTTGCCTTCTCAGTGGGGATGGGTAGGGAGGGAGGGAGAGAGGGAAGTTGCAATTCAAAGTATTAGAAATGAATGTTGAGAATTATTATTGCATATAACTGGGAAATAAGAAATACACGTAATGAGGTACAGGAATTTATCTTGCTGTACAAGAAAAGAGAGAAGATGGGCATAAGGGAAGGGTGGGATGTGATAGAAGGGATTATACATTGAGGGAGGAGGTAATCAGAATGCAAGGTATTATGGGGTGGGGGGAGAGGAGAGATGGGGAGGAAAATTGAACTCAAAATTTTGTGGAAATGAATGTTGAAATCTAAAAATAAATAAATAACTTAAAAAATAATTGAAGTACCATTTTCTATTCATGTCTCTACTATGTAAAAATCAGTAATGCATCCGAATTGTGAAGAGATGCTGAATAGAGCACTTTTGCATAATGAGTGCTTGATCATTATAGTAAAATGGACAACCACTGGGCCTTACCATATGTCCTCTGAGTTGCTTCCATTTTACTTTCCAAGGCACTCTAATTACATGAAGCTTTTTTATTTTACCCTCTGAAGCATCTTAAGGATGACTGGATCTTTCCATCTGACCTGTAGTTGACAATTCTTATATATGAGGTCCTTTAGAGTTGAGATTTTCTCACTCATTTTTTATTATAACCAGCACCTAGCATAGTGTCTACACATAGTAAGTAGTTAATATGTTTTCATTCATTCATTTTTTTCTCTCATCCATAAATGCTAGTTGAATTGAATACAATCTGGGTCCTTTTCCTCTAGAAAGTTATAATTCAATGACAACAGAACAAAATACATAAAATTCACAAGAATTGGTAAAAGTTACAAACAAATGCAAAGCATTGTAAAAGTATATGTTAAAATATTGAGAGAGAGAATGATAGAGAGTTATCCAAATTTGGAATGAGTAGCCTTAAGAAGTCATTCATTAAGAAGTCATTAGATCTTTAAGCAGAATCTGGAGCATCACTTTCTGGGTGTGTTATAACGGGGATCTCTTTTCTATGTGGCTTTGGGATTGATGGCCACTGAGGTTGCTTCACAGCCTAAAATTGACTGAGATCATGAGATGAGAAAATTTTATGGAGAAGGTAAGATGCCAGGGAACTGGGTAGCATGGTGGATACAGCTCTATGCCTAAAGTCAAAAAGACTGAATTTCAATTCATCCTCAGACTTTTACTAGCTGTGTGATCTTGGGAAAGTCTCTTAATTTCTATTTATGTCATTTTTCTTAGGTGTAAAATGGGCATAATAATAAAATCTACCTTCCTGGGTTATTATGAGTATTTGTAAAGTATAACACACAGAGCCTGGTATATAGTAAGTGCTCTGTAAGTGCTCTATAAGTATTTATCATTGTTTCTTCTTTTTATTTTTAATCTTCTTCTTCTTGACAAAAGCTACATAGGTTAATGAAAAGGAAGAGGGAGGCCAACTCTCAATGTAAAGGATTAATTATAAATTCATCCTTAAGGGTCTGGCACCATATGGGACCTGCCATGAACTAAAGTTGATCAGGTTCCCTGGTGCAGCCTAAAGCCTTCTTCAGTAAGGAAGGATGAAAAGATTATACAGGGAATTTCTTATCAATTTGGAACCAGAATCATCAGGTATTTATTGTTTCAGCAGAATAAAAAAGAGTAGTATCCAGAATAGAAGTGTGGTCAGTGGCATTATAAAAGAGAAATACTGAAGAATTAAGATATATTTCCCTCTGAGGAGGGAGTTATATATAAAAATAACAGCAATTTAAAAGACAAAACAAAAACACAATATCAATAACCATTTAAATAAGAAGAAAAACAAAATGATATTTTCTGACATTAGTCTGTAGGGGATTATTGACAAAGGTATGAACTGGCTGTAGTTCTCCCAGTTACCTTGACAAATCATTTTCTTTCCATATGGATGATTTCATGCCCATATTTTTATGAAATTTTCAATTTAATTTTGTTTTTCAATTAACAATCATTTATTTTCTGTCCCTCTCACATCCAATTAAAAACAATAGAAAAAGAAAACACTTATAGCAGTATGCATAGTAAAGAAAAACAAAATCCTGACTTTCTTGTCCAAATAGGTATGTCCCTTTCTAAAATTTTGAATTTATCACTCTTTGACAAAAGACAATTAGCATAATTCATCATCGGTAGTCTCTTAAGTCTTTCAAAGTGGTTGGTCTGTACAATTTAGTTATTGTATAAATTGTTTTCTTGGTTCTGATCACTTCACTCTGAATCATATCCTTTAATTATTCTAGAATCTCTCTGAATCTATCCCTTTCATGTTTTATGACAAAATAGAATTCCATTACATTCACATGCCATGAGTTTTAGAGACATTCCCTAGTTGACATATGTGCAGGTTTGTGAAACTTGCTCAGGGGAGTAGCTTTTTCTAAATTCATCATGATACCTTTTGCCTATCAATACTTGCATTGCTTCTTTTAAGTGGTGAGAGGTACTGAATAAGATAGAATATATATATATATATACATATATATATTTAATACACATCTATATATAGAATAGATATGGAAGGAAAGAATGTTGGTTAGGTTAACTGAAGGCTAGAATCTGACATAGTAAAATTAATATAATTATGCTATGACTAGTTCTTGAGTTAGTGCACTATACTAAGTGAGAAGGCAATGAAGCTTTCATGAACATGGGCTTGTTAGAGTTTCATTTTGTTTGACAGAAATGATGCAGTTTGGGTCCTTATCTGTTTCATCATTTATACAAGCAGACTTGATTCTTTTTTTGCCAACTTGCCTATATGCTTCTAAAAGTATTAAGATATAGTTATGAAGTACAATTTAAAGCACTGTGCTTAATGCAGTAACACTACTTCAAGCATCATGGAAATATGTTCTCGGACACTTAATAGAAAATCCACTGGATAAAAAGGATGAGTTAAGAACAAGACCCTCGTAACATTTTCAACAGAGAAATTCACATGAGAAGGTCTACTTTTGATCAACAGTCAATATTATCAAAGGGAAAGATAAAACTTTTTGTTAAGTCAGAACCTGTTAGGGGCGGAGCCCTAATTACCGCATCAACTCACCCTGCCCAAGGGTCTTCAGACATCTCTGGCTCCCCTCGGGGGGTCGAGGGGAGAATCACTAGGCAGAACACCAGAGGTGGGTAAGAGCAGCTTTATTACATGACGGTCAGCAAGAAATCCCCCCCGTCCCCTTCCGTGTTGTGCCTTATATCCCCCAGAACTCGCCCTCCTATTCCGGGTAAGCCCCTCCCCAGTTCCTCCCTGAGGGTGGAGCCCAGCCCAGTCCAGTAGAGCCAGTCCAGTAGAGCCGCCCCAGTGCCAGCGTGGCAATGCCGCGTCAGCAGTGCCACCGTGGCAAAGCCACGTCAGCAGGTCCAGACCCTTGGGCGTCTCCTATCCTCTCAGGGGGGCCCAGGTCCAGAGCGCCCCTCACAACTCCCCCTTTTTTGTTTTAATGATGGGGGCGGGCGAGTTCTGCCTTTAAGGACTCAAGGGACTCACGGACAGCTCTAAACAGACATGAGATGAGGCACGGTAAGCATAAGCATACAAGAAACCCAAGAATCAACATGACGCCCCCTAAGGACACCCACTGGAGCAGCTGGTGCAAGTTCAACCCGTCCCACCAATCTCTTGCATCATTATAGTTTTTCTCCCAGTCCTCATGGAATTGTATTGTTGCTTTCTCCATAGCTCTAAGCACCAAATCTAGTGCTGCTAACTCGGAGGTAAAGTTAGTAACTGTAGTGGCATTGAAGCTGCAGATAAAGCTGGGTAAGTTGCAGTTCATCTCCTATGTTTGAAGAAGGGGCAACATGGTTGCATAGTAGGAGTATTGCGAGAAATATCAGGAGCACCATTATGTTGTAGATGGCTAAAGGCCCGACAAAGTTTCTGTAACTTTCTTTGTTGTCTCTATCGTGCCCCGTGACTTCTTCATCGTGATTGCTGTCTTCCAACACTCGGATACGTTTCACTGGAACCCACACTTCTTTGTTGTCATCTGTTAAAACACAAACATATCCTTTTCCCCAAGTTAATACTATATGAGGACCAAACCATCGTTTATTCTCATCACGCCACATCACCTTATGGGCTTTGGTATTCAATGCATTTGCTGTAACTGACTTGGTCTTAATAGACTCAGTCTTTGTAGGAGATGTTAAAAATTTCATAGAGGCTGATAAGCCGTCATCATCAGATTTCAAATAATTTAATGTGTGAACAGCCAATTGTAATTTGTCATCAACTCCTGGTCCAGCTCCCCCTTTTTGTTTTTGCAAATAAGTTTTCAATGAGCGATTTGCCCACTCTACTATAGTGTGACCAGTAGGATTATGGGGGATTCTAGTAACCTGTGATATAGAGAATTCTGCCATGAACTGTTGAATGGCTTTGCTAGTATAAGCTGGACTATTGTCTGTTTTAATACTTCTTGGCATATCATGATGGGCAAAGCAATGTAAGAGGTGTGCACTTGACAGCTTCTCCACACCTCACTGACATCCTTCTACAACATCTATCGTTGCTGGGGTGCAATCTACCTTTTACTAATAATTCTGATATCATTACGGCCCAAAGATGAAAAGAATGTTTGTGAAAGAGTAGGGTTGTCATAATCTAAGGTTAAGTTGTTCATTGTGCATACAGCCTGTACCAATTGTTCCCGAGGGGACCTACCCTTTTTATTTTTAAAGGAACAGGTCGAGATTTATTCTTCCTATATACTATTGCCTGACTCATAGAGTTATATGGTATTCCTGAAATATGAATGATTTATAAAAGGAAATTCAATATTAGAACTGGAGCTCAAGTACAGGCACTCAAGTACCACACCCTGTCCCCCTTTAAACTGATGGGACCCAACATGTTTTTGGGATAAGGGATGAAGGTCTCAACTTCTGAAATTGCTTCCTGCTGAAATTGGACGTAGAGCTGACCCTGCCTCACAGGGTCCGAACGTTGGAGGGGTTGTGTCTTTAACCAATATGAGGAACTTGATGATTCAGAGGGTGATAGGTGATGGTCTTGGACAAAGAAACCTAGAAAACATAGATCTGGCACAAAGATTAAACATACAAGAATCAAAAAGGAGTAAGAATAAAATAACTAGAAGTGAGGTGGGTGTGAGAATACTGTCAACATCCTCACACTCTCTTGATATACTTAGTAACTATCTAGGATAGGAGGGGTTTGAATGATTCACATTTGTCTCTAACCTCCTTATCTGCTTTCTATGTATTTTGATCAAGCTTTTATTTAGCTTTCCAAATCTCTAGAACTGATCATTCAGACTGCTTCATATTCCTTTATATTTCTACCATAGACAAGATAGTGTATAAGTTATTCCTGTTAACTAGCACGGCTGTATTACCTTAAACAAAAGAGATTTCTACGTTGAATCTCACAACTGAATAGATGATCATCGTTGTTTCATCAGCTTGTTTATCTTTTTCTGATTATATTCACTTTGGAATAAAAACTTTGGAAATTAAGTTGTTAATAAGTTTACATATTAATATTAACTTTTGCTTATTAAAACAACAAGAGCTGTTCTGCTTTATAGATCATTACATATTAAGTAGCAATACATTATCTTGAAAATGAAAATTTTAATAGGCTTTTTCCTTATTTTGAAAAATATTTCTTCTAAAAATATTCCTTGTTCTTTCTTAAAACAGTTGAAATTTTATCATACTAAACTTTTTTTTTAAAAAGAAGATTAGGTGAAACCTTTTAAAATGATGGTTGTCTTTTCACTTTGAAGCAAAAATAAACCTTTTAAAACTAAAATTTATTAAAACTTAGTTGGTATAAAAATATCCTAAGGAATATAAATTCCCAAAGTATTATAACAAATCAAATTCTTAGATATTCCAGACTTCCTAGATATCACAAAATGTTTTAATAAAAGTGCATAATAGAATCTCACATTGACAACAGCAAGAGACTGATTACAAAAATTACTGCTTCAAACAATAGGGACATCTTAAGGTGAGTCTTAAATCATTTACATAAATTTCTGAACATGTTCCAGTTTCAGATAAAAATAATATTAACTTTTCCAGTAAGATTATACAAAAGGGCTCACACGTTATACTGACTACTTGTAATT